>NC_081295.1:73966969-74270000 GCF_030435805.1 Mustela lutreola
CTCTCTCAACACTGACAAGATCATTAGAAGCCCCATTTCCCACCTCTTTCTTCTAGTTCATTTACTAACTTGTTCAATTCCTTCCATTGTTTTTTGACCAGGTCCCTAAATGTATCATAATATATTATCACTGAATTTTTAGCTATATTCCTAGCCTTTTTGTAATATGTCATGATGATGCTGAACTATACTATTTTTTGTAATATTAGGAAGAATATGTAGTAATAATTGCAAAAATGATGAGTTATTTTTGTAGAAATGCAACCTTAATCTTGATTCCCTATAAAAATATTTCAGGATGAAACACAGTTCACAGAACAGGTTATTTTGGTGGTAGGTAGATAATACTGGGGCTTCTAGCAGTGGGTTTCAGATTCATTTGCATAATTCTGTACACAGAGAACCTTGAGGTGTATGAGGCCCACACACCAGCACACAGGTAAGCGTCACTACCATTGCTCCAAAGAGTGTGGTAGGTTTGCCTTTTTTTTTTTTTTTTGGCAAGAACCTGTATGCAGTAGCTATTCAGTAAGTATTTGTTGAAAAACTTAAATGGAAAATAAGTAATACTCTCTTTTTCTGATTTTATGGCCATCATTTTATTTGAGGGAAGGTTGGGGAAGGAGGATGCTTCTGATGTTATTGTCATACGCAAATATGCCATGATTACTCACTATTTCAGTCAAACAACTTTTTTTTTCTTAGAGAGAGAGATTGGGAGTGGTGGTGATGGGGAGAGGGACAGAGGGAGAGAGAGAGAGAGAGCATCCTAAGCAAGCTCCAAGCCCAGTGCAGACTCTGACACAGGGCTCAATCTCATGGCCCTAAGATCATGAACCAAGTCAAAATTAAGAGTTGGATGCTTAACCAACTGAGCCACCCACGTGCCCCTCAAACAACTTGTGTTAACAGGTTCCACTTATTACTGTGCAGTACTCAGCCAGTAAGTCACTTCTGTTCCAGTATCAGCTTCAAGGGGCAAGAGCCCACTCCAGAGAGCTACACCACGCTCTCAGGGAAATAATCTTGACTGACCATGCTCTAGAAGATCATCTTTAGGACCAAACCAATGATGAATAACTAGAATATCCCTAAGGCTGCCTCAAGAAGGGGCCTTAGAAGCCCAGATTGCAACAGGGAGGTATCCTACTCCCTTCTATTTTGAGAAGGAATTTAAACTCTGAGACAGTTTCAGAGATTTGAAGGTTCTAACGTTTCCCTGAGGTGGGGAATGTGGACCATCTCCCAGCTCCAAACTGGGAAACAGTGGCCTAATAAAAAGTTTCTGAGAATGGAGAATAAGTAGTCAGGAAGAGGGAGGGAAAGGAGAAGAGAGGAAGAGAGGAAGGGACTCTGGATGACTGTGAAAAGTTGAAAGATGGCAAAATAACCTTTTCTTCCTTATATTATCTTGTCTAGCAGGCATAAATGATGCTTTATTTGGAGGAGTTGGGAATGTAGTCTTCCTTTAAAATAATGAAATATGATCCCGGCTCATCTTGACCCAATCTTGGGGCTTTTGAAATGGAACCCCACAGTCTCAGAAGCCTGATTTTCCCCTTGATTTTGAATGACTGTGGCTTTTGTTGTAATTTACTGAATTTTGCTTTCAGTGGAATTCCACCCAAATGAAGTGCCCTTGGGTAGTATGAGGAAACTTTCAATTTAAGAGGGTGTAGCAGGGACAGCAAATGGTATGTGTAATGCAGTTAATGGAGAGAGAAAGTTCTAGGGAAGACTTAAACAAATGAGCTAAAAATTAAAGAAATTGTGACAGTTCTTGAAGGAATGAGCTCTGTCTTACTCAATCGCCTTGAAAATGAGTACTCATTTGAACAGTTAACCAAATAAGATGCTCTTTGAAATAAAAAGGTCAACTTAAATAGAAAAAGAGTTTTAAAGGGATATTTTTTGATAACCCATGTTTTTGGTGTTTATTTTCTGAGCAAAGTGAACAGTCTTCCTGTGTGCCAGAAGACATACCAAAGTAGAAAGGGGAACATGTAATCATTGACTGTATATAAATCCTTCTCCTATCTTCAGGGACTTTTTAAGAAAAGGGGTAGTAGTCAGGAGGTGACTAAAAATACTGAGCTGTAGAAATACCGAAGGAAGGCAGAAGAAAGATCAGCAGATTTGTCATTCTGCTGTTCTGAGGGTTAGGAGGATTGTGGATAAGGAGACTCTTCTCCCTTACACCTGGGTCACCCTTAATCAAACGCATTTTGGGCCTTGCAAACTCCGTTGGTACTTTTAGCTGTAGCAGAGCCTTGAGGAGTTCAGCACACAATGTCTCCTGGACAGCTTTCCTGGACTTTAACATGTCTGAGTATGGGTGTGTGATTCTGTCCAAACAGAATATGATACCTGTGATTTCTTAAAAAATCATCAAATATCAGAGATCACTTAGATGAGAGGTGATTTTCACTATTGCTTACAACACATAGTAAGCAGTTGTATTCTTTCTGTATATTTAACATTTTTGATTCATACATGAATTGATACATTAACCCACTGCACAGTACTTGCAATGTTAAGTGTTTTGAAAATCCCTCCTTGCTTGTACATATCCTTCAAGATACATTTTGAAGGCTGCTTTCTCCATGAAGTCTTCCCCAATAATTCTCCAGCAGGTAAGTAGGGAAGCAGTAAGTATAGCTTCTATGACCTTGGACTTCGAAGGTGGATCTGAGTCTGATTTTCTGTCAAACCACAGAGCCATTGTCTATTCTTGACTGATGTTATTTAAACTCTCATTTTTTTTAACGTGTACTTAAAAATATGTGCAGCATTAAATTAAATATAAAAAATAAAAAAATATAAATTAAATATAAAAATCTGAAATAGGTATCAGAAAATGTGCATTTTAGATAGATTTGGCTATGTTACTTTTCAGCTATGTGACATTAAATGAAGTACTTTCGGTATTTCAGTTGCTTCTAACTTATACGTTAGAGAGGATCTTTCCTATTACTCTGTTTGTGGTAGGCATGGGGAATAAATGATACATAAGTATTTAGAAAGTGGAAAAGATTTATGAAGTTGTAACTCCTAAAATAATGATGATGATGATGATGATTTCTGTGAAAATACAAAACAGCTGAGTGAATCAACTCACCTTCAAAAATAAAACAGCCTTAATCTGACTAGGGTAAAACCTTAACGGAATTGAACTTTTTTAAGACTTTTCATGGCCCACTTGAATCCATCTGCTTTAGTAAAACTGTGAAAATTTTACCTCTCACAAATGTGCTCTTTTCATTCTCATTTAGTTCTAGCCTCTTATGCTCTCTAGAATGTATTTTTGCACAACTAGGGACATTGCTTTTCTTTGCTCCCAGTTATTTTGCACCGTGCTGACAGGCTATCTTCTTATACCACAGGGTGCTGGTCTGTTGTTCCTGTTAGTCTCTTGCTATTAAATCTCCCTAGTGCCTGTACTCCAAAATTTTATAGAGCATTATTTCTTTCCCTATTTCCTATTGCTTCAGCCACACTACACATCTCATGATTACCTTGTCACATCATGCTCTTTCTTGCTTTTCTGCCTTAGCTGGTCCTCTTCAATGGGTAGCCTCTCTAGCTGGAAAAATTCTAATTGTTCTATAGCAGCCAATAACATTTTACCTCCTTTGTTCCCAGAACATCAGGCCCATCTATCTATGCCATTGTTTGCTTATAATTAACTTTACCATTAGATTATGAACTCTCAAATGAGTCTCATACATACTTGCATATCTCCCTTAGCATTTTTACTTCAAGCATCTAGCACAGGTCCTGGCATACAGTAGTTACTTAATATATAAAATCAAGTCAAAGGATGAATAGCGATTATGCTGAGTGAAAGAAGTCAAGCAGAGAGAGTCAACTATCATATGGTTTCACTTATTTGTGGAGCATAACAAATAGCATGGAGGACAAGGGGAGATGGAGAGGAGAAGGGAGTTGAGGGAAATTGGAAGGGGAGGTGAACCATGAGAGACTAGGGACTCTGAAAAACAATCTGAGGGTTTTGAAGGGGCCGGGGGTGGGAGGTCCAGGTACCATGTGGTGGGTATTATAGAGGGCACAGATTGCATGGAGCACTGGGTGTGGTACAAAAACAATGAATACTGTTATGCTGAAAATAAATTTTAAAAAGTTAAAAAAAAAAAAAAAGGATGAATAGACAGAATGTTCAGAGCCAGAATCATGCAAAGCAAGAGGAGTGGTGACACCATAAGGCTTAATCTGAGGAGTTTAATGACCATTTTATTCACAAACACGAATTTTCTAGTAGGACAAGGTATTTTATTAGACTTACTTTTCCTCTGTCATGATTATATTGCTTTTTCAGTTTCTTTATGCTATTTTCAGTAAAGAAATCTTTTCTTAGTGCTGATGCTGTGATCTAATAAATAAAATCGTCCTATATGAGTCATGGTATCATTGCATCACTCCAGCTGGGAGCAGTGAGGATACAAGACTTACAGTACCCCTGCAGGCAGCTTCCAAATTCTGGGCTCCAATTTGTCCTGATTAATATGCACAACACATGCATGCTGAGCAAGAGGGTCACAGATTTAGTCATATGTTTCTACAGTCTGTTTATGAGAAGGAGTAACTTCCTCTTTAAATCAGTGGAAGTAGTCAGAGGGGACACACAGACAGAATAATGAAAGAACCGGGCAGACTTAGCTGAATCTGTCAACAATTTCTCATGAAGGAAATCATCACTGTTGAGTGTTTGCTTCATACGGATGAGCAAGGTCAGTTAATGTTTGTCCTTGGCTTGGTGACCACTTACCTAGAGTCCATTAAGAGAGTATTATGTAAATTGGGGGCCCTTCAGAAGTATGACCTGTTTTACCATAACAGCCTTGTGGTATCATTCTGTAGGGAGATGTCCATGTCCTAATCCTGGAAGCTGTGAAAATGTTACTTTACACGGCAAAAGGGAATGAAGATTGCAGATGGAATTAAGGTTGCTAATCAGCTGACTTTCAGAGAGTTTATCTGGGACCATCCAGGTGGGTGCAGTCCTTAAAAGGGGAGGAAGAGGCAAAAGGGAGGGTCAGAGAAATGCTATGTGAGAAGGACTTAATCTGCTAGTTTTTTACTTTGAAGATGGAGGAAGCAGCCTTGGGTGAAGAAATGTGGGCAGCCTTTACAAACTGAAAAAGACAAGGAAATAAATTCTTACCTAGAAGTGCCAGAAAGAAACACAGTCTGGTGGTCACCTTGATTTAGCCTGATTAAGCCTGTGTTAGAACTATAGTTCTACCTGTGGAACTGTAAGATAATACACTTGTGCTGTTTAAAACTCTAAATATTTGGCAACTTATGGCAGCAAGAGAAAACTAATACAGGCCCAAACTTTGTAATGGTTTTCTCATATTTAGTCCATAAATATATGCCAAAGACATTTTTAAAGACTGCCGGGCTACTACTATTCAAATGCTCTAGGTCACCTGAATGGATCGTCTTGGTTATGAACAGCACCTAACTTGTCTACACAGACCCTTAGAAAGCACAAGTACCTTAAATTCCTTTCTGGAAACTCTAATCTAGGAGATTTGGAGAAATTAAATTTACTGATAATAGATACAAAATAATAAATTAGTCAAAGGCGGCCAAGTGTCAAAAAGAAACAGTATTTTTTTAAAGTTCATACCTCCTCTCTTTATCCAACCCATCTGAGAACCAAAAGTGTACTTTTCCTAAAAACTACTTGATAAATTGCAAACGAAATTGTGAAACAAGATGGGTCCGTACCATTTTATTTTGTACATATAAAGGGATTGCATTTTCAGTGTCAATTTGTGAACAAGAGTTCCTATTAAGCAGAAATTCATCTGGACTGTATCATCTGCAGGATCAGCTTGTACAGAAATGAAAGCATGTGAAAACAGGGAGATTCTTTGAGAATGAAATTATGCCTTCCTCCGTGCACCCACACCAATGTGGTTACAGAACTTTGGGGAATTTATTCCAATTTTTTCTGTACTCTTGGTGTTTGCTGCTTCAGTTCTTCCTATCAGAAACTCCTGAGGTCAGAAAGTTTTGCCCTTTTCAGAGACTTTTTTCAGCCGGTGAAGGTTTCTGAGCTCCTCAGAAATCAAAATGGGATGCTGCACTATGTCAGAACTGCATGTTTAGTCTGCCTTCCTAAAAAATAATCAAGAAAAGTTATATGTGAAAAGACACAGATGCTTCTTTCTCAGCAATATTTTCATACTTTTGAAGTATAATGTGAAAAAAATCTAGTTGAAATCTAGAACAATATGTATTTTGTTTATCCACATATTTTATTGATTTCATTTATAAAAGTTCACAAAGTATAAACATCCTTTGGAAATGCTGAAAATTATATAAAATGTAATATAACATTATGTTATATATAATATGCAATAGAAAGCAATAAATATTGTATCATGTGGATGCTGACTCTTAGCCCAGCATATTTTTCTTTGAAAATTCCTAAGAAACTGATATTCTACACTACTAATTCTGACTTACAACCAAACATATTTACAGCATGTTTTTATTTAGCAGGTTTTCAATCATTTTAGGGAAATCTTTGAAGAGATACCTAAAACTAAGTTGCTCCCAGTTTAATCATATTAGTTATCTTTTATTTTTATGACTATGTGAAAAAATTGGGCTCAAATTAAAAGTGATTTAAGGCATACATTTTGTTATGAGGTTAGTAATTAAGAGGCTTGTGTGTATATCTCAGGGAGACTTGTCTGTAACTCTTAAAGTTGTTGTTCAGTCCAAATTCTATAAAGTGTCTCCACTTGTCAACTATAATATATGAGCTATTGTTTAAAATCTGTATAGTGAAATAGAATTTAGCAGTTTGAGATCTGAATTTAAGATAACTATAAAGATCTTCTCATAGGATGAGCAATCCTGGGAGAGCAGCTAAGTAAATATTTACTAATATTAAATGAATATCAGGTTTATGTCACACTTCATTGTTATTTCAGAAATGAGTCAAAGGACTGTATCCCACAGATTATGAGACTGATACTACTGGGATCAAATTTATTATTTTATTCCATGAAACAAGCAAACAACAACAGAACCCCAATAACAAAACCAAAAGATCACTGTTTGGCTCTCTCTGACTTCTTTTCCTGGACAGCCATTAAATAATTGACTTTTGAGGAAAAAACAAACACATCTGTAACAAGTTTGGCTTCTTGTGAGTCTGTTCTCTCTTTGTTTTCAAGCTATAAAAAGAGAGAACGTAGATGCAAATCTTTTCAATTTCGAATTCTAAAACTTTCGGGTTTTGTTTCATCATTTCAGTTTTTTCAACCTGCTCTTATTACTCATTTCTAGAGTTGTGTTGTGTACTATATTCACACCTTATCACTAATTTTCATGGAATACAGAGTCAAGTTCTTGGGACAAGCACTTATTACTGCCATGGACCATTTGATGTCAACCTCAAATCAATTCTAGATTATATCTGTATCCACATCCTCTTTCTGACAGGGTACTACTCTGTGGTCTTGAGACCAATATGTGGCTCCCGCCTGTAATGGCCAGCTGGGTTTAGGCGGTAGAGCCTTAAAGCTGACAGCTATGAGATGAATGTGCCCCTTCTGTACAGCTGAGATATGGAACTGCCACTGGTGAGCACTTAGGACAATTTGGTAGCTGGAAGACTGAGAATTCACATTTGTGATCTTTAAGATTCTAGTCTCATTGGCTTAGTCCCAAGAATTGGGTAACATGTTATAGTTTTTGATGATTTGTTGGTTATTTGTTATTCTTTTAAATTCCCAAGAAATGAGCAAAATATCCAGTGGGAATACTGAAGTGAGCAATCGACTTAGCAGTCACTTTTTCATGAGCTAACAGCCATGGCAATCTCATAAAACCCCCAACAGCAGGCCAATTTTGGGTCAGGATTCTCCCCAGTTGGAGAAAGGTTCTCCCATTAAGGAAAGACCAAGTTCAAAAGAAGTCTTGGCTTATAATGTAAGGTTTGAGAACAGTTGTGGATTGGTGGGGGGTGGCAAGTAGTGTTTACTGCTGTCCTTGAAAATCGTAGGGATTATCAAGAGTGTAGTAATTTGGCTACAAGGAATTCATATTTTGCAACAGGTGTCACCTGAGCTAATTTAAGATGAATTTCTACTTTTATTTTTAAATAAATATTTAAACCCTGGTGCAGAATATTTCTTCTTATACTGTGTCTTGAGCTTTCTCATTGTCCAAACGCTGGGTTATTATAAATTTATTCTAAAATACTTTCTGGTGACTCCTGAGATAAAATGCCTTCTTTTCTTCCTCGACAGTAAAACACACTGTGCTCTTTTAAATAAAGCTTGTTTTTTTCCACGTGTTTGATCATATCAGTAACGGTCATGAATAATAGCTATCCTAAATTTCGGACCCAATGAAGCTGATAGGAAGGAGTAAGTATTTTAGGACTATTCACAAAAAAGGAAACAAATTTCTTGATACTGGAGCTTCCAGCCTTTTACTTACACGCTTGTACCTCAGCTTCCTTTTCTGCTTAGTCATCACTTTAACTCCCACTCTGAGATTAATTGCATGACCCTTAGAGATGAATGATCTTCCAGTTAATCTTAGCCAATGCAATCTGGACAACCTCAGGGTTGGTAAGGCTCCTCTTGGGTGGTTTTCATTTGTTTTAAGAACATTACAGTATCTCATAAATCTGTATTTATTATATTGGTGAGTAATCTACTATAATTAAATATGAAATGCTCAAGACAATGTCAAGGTAACACTGGGGTCACAAAACTTTTTTTTTTAATGGTGGTTTCACGGCTGCAAACATACTCTGGAATTTGCTTTTGTCTTTATGTCTGCATCTGTTTAACATTATGAAGAATCCAAGAGCATATCGTCTTCCGATGGGTACTTTATAAGTGTTTTAAAATAACAGTGATGATTTTTGATGATAAATACACAATAGTTATAAGGAAATAATTTAAGATGAATTTTGGAAAGAGTATGGTTAACAATACCCTCATTCAATGTGATGTTTCCTCACCATTATTAGCCAATTTGGTGAGCCAATCTTAAAGAATACAGTGTTTAGATATTTAAGATATCTAAGAATATCCAGAATTGATACCAAATCTATTCTTAGTGGTTTTCAGACTGAAACTAATATGGAGATGTAAAAATCAGTTTAAGTTCATGAATTTGGAGACTATGATTTGGACTAGACTGTGATGTGTGTGGTGTTAACCTTTGCAGTACTGTCAGGGAGAAGAAGGGTGTGTTAAATGATTCAATATTGAACCAAATAGTTGTTTACATTATCAGAAAGCATAAAGTCTTCCAGCACTTTGTACTCATTAACAAAAATAATCAGTGTTCTCAGAAGAGTATTATTTGGTAACTGAAGCAAACATCTAACCAAGCTCCAATTGGCAGCAACAGATTAACCATATGCAATTCAAGAGAGTAATACAGCTGAATGTCTTTCAAACATACTCTTTAATTCCCATGAGCAAAGCTCCTACTTCTTTGAATTTCTGGAGTTTTTAATATTCGGGGAAGATACATAGCCTCCCTTGCCCAGAAAAAAACTAAATAATGTGTTTTGGAACTTTGATAAAGGTCCTTCAATAAAGGAGTCTATTTTTATTTCGAAGCTAGAAAAATAAACAAAACAAATGGGAATAGTTGAAGATAAGAAACACAAATAGAGGGCTAACACCACAAATCAATAGATGACCACAGATCAAGAAATAAGTCTAATACTTGGAAAATGTATATTTTAAAGGACAAATAAATTATAGAATATAAAGAGAGTGAGGTGAGCATCGATTGCTTTCAATAAGCTGGGGGAAATCACTCCTTTTCATGTTGAAATGGGCACTAAAAAGTTTTTAAGATTAAATAAATTTTCATGCGTCTGTGGTTCAAGTCAGGAATATAAATGAGTGAAGTCTAACAGTTCCTTACTCATATGATGTTGTGGCTAGTTTAAAGAGCAAGATAAAGCTGCCCAAAGATAGAAAGCTTCTCCATAAATCTAAGCACTATTTCTATCAGACTTTCTTGCAAACTGGCCCAAGACAATTTTACTGAATACTTTATATGGAAATCTATTGTATGTCCGAGAATAAATACAAATAGATCATAAAACAGGCTTTGTTTAAGCAATGTGTTGGTGACTATGTTTCCAGTTCTCTGACTCCATACATACTATTCTAAATCACTGTGCAGCACACACATAATTTAAACTTTGAGAAAAATGGAGACTAGTTCCATCCTAATGGTTCTAGAGAATATGGTGGCAGTGCAGTCAAGTGGAAAAGCCACAGGACGTCTTCCCATAAGGACAACAGCAACAAAAGAAAATCCAGCATAGATGCAGTTTCATGTTTATCTATTGCTCTCATTTATTAACATTTCATGTTTCTTTTGCCCTCTTCACACCTCTTGGTCTATTCCTGATGGAAGCATATCCACTATTCCAACACTACGCTAAATGAAGTGTTTGTAAAAATGCACAAGCAAGGCCAAAATGGCAACCACCAATTTGTTCTTACTTCTGTTAGGACATCCTTGAATTTGAGAATCTCCAATTATGTTTCTGGTGCTTTAGATGGCTTAATAGACCACTAGTAGGTTTTTACCACATCTTAATTCCAAAAATCTGTATATAATTTAAAGGAGACATATTCATGTGTTTCTGACTAGATTGCCATTAAGCTTATTTTGTGAGTTCAATTTCATGTCTAAGAAATATTTAAAAGCCTCTCTGAATTTTAAGCCTTTGCAAAAGCAAGGTATCACAAACACACCACTAGAAAGGGGCTGTTCTTTAACAGCCCAAACTAAAGGCTATAAATAGCTATTAATAATACTACTGGAGGAAATAAGTGCTCCCATCATTTTACAAACAAATAGCTTACTGTGCTCTGCTGGCCTGCATGGGTGAGTATGCTATACATTTATAATGCAAACATGAAATTCTCATTCTATTGCCAACGAGTGTCCAAAATGAAGTTACCATATTCTAGAAAAAACCTTGCACCACTTCCTGTGCCTACTCTCACGTGCTTTCAACAGATGTCTAGTGCAAGTGAGAACAGCATGTGATTTTCCCATATAGTCATGAGTTCTCAAGGAACCACCCAAAAGTCATGCCGCATCTACTTTATTCAAACATGCACATGGTGTTCTGTCTTGGAACTCTATCTACTTAGATCTTGCTTCAGGCTTGGAAGCCTCCTGGGGTGGGAACTTTGCTCCATGTCTGGCATATCCACTGATTCACACAACACTTGGGAGACCATACACACTTTGTAAATTGAGTCAAAAATCTGAACCTTTGAAATAGTTTTTAGTGAATCTCATTTTATGTTTTCAATGCTCTTTTAGTGTATTTGAATGCGGTATTGATATTCATAATGTTTTAAAAAGCCAAATGAGGGTCTTTATTAGGATCCATATTTAAACATAACCCTGTGAATGGCACAAAGCTCTTAGAGCCTGAATGTCACTGATACTATTGACTGACAGAGTCTTTGTTTAGACAACATGATGCTGCTCACATAACCACTTACTGCATTTGGGTATGATGTTGACAATTTGTGAAAGCCATTTGGCTTTAAAACATTAGTGTGATTTGAAGCAAAAAGGGAATCATTGGCCAATTTCCTCATCAAGTTCAAGCTTGTTCTTTGAACAACCGAAAGTTTGTAAAACAGAAAGACTTAGAAAATTTGGTGGTAGAAATAGAACATTCTTAATTTTATTAGCAACAAAATGACAATAATAAGAAATAATGGCTAATGCCAACCACATGTGTGGTGGGTATAATTAGAAAAGATCGGACAGATAGAGATATATGATCATCTTAAACATGTGGGCAGGAGTGTTAGAAAGGGACAGCATGGGATGTAGGTTGGATTAAGAGAAAAAAGATCCATGTCCTAATCCTGATTCCCTTACTTACTAGCTAACACTGTGAAGGTAGTTATCAACAGTTTTTACCTCAGTAACTTGAACTCTCACTAGATTTGTCATCAGGTCTGGGTTTGAGTCTTGTGTCTCCACTTACTATGTGTGATTTTAAGTCAATTACTCATACTCAGATCCTAACTTCCTCATTTTAAAAATGGAGTCGATAACAATACAGAGATGCCTAGAATATTTAAAGGACTACATGAGCTAATTATGCAAAACTGCTGAGGTTTAGACAAATCATTACTAAGTACAGCCCAACTGGAAAAAACCCATGTAAATGGATTTGGCTATGGGATTTGAGTAAGGACTACAATTTAAGCAAATTATTTTCCTGTCTTTACCTTTCTGTAATATGATTTCTGGTCCATTTTAATTCCCATGGAAAGCCATTTTTACTTCTTCTTCAAACTAAAAGTCTCATCTCTATTTTAATCATCTTATCAGGTTCCCAAATAACATAACTAGACAACTGAACTCTTGTGGCCTTGTTAGCCTCCAGAAGTGAATAAATTCTCTTTCAGTTGTCATATTATTTAATGAGATTTCATGGAATATAAAGATTTAAGCCAACTCAGAATTTTGATATTACTTTTTAAAAAATTTCTGATTTAAGAGCACCACACGTTAAACAATTTGGTTTTGGGTAGCGAGATTGATAGTTAAGAACATATTAATGATTCATAAGCACCCTTTCCAGAGAAATGTTTGTGAAACTAGGCATTTATATGCAAAGGAATAGAGTTTCATAGCAAATCAATGCTTAATCTGATGAACTAAGAATATTTTTATGTTTCCTATGAAATCTTGAGTGTTTGTAGTTAGAGGATTCTGGATCACATGTTGGTAGTTTTATTCTTCTCATTATTCCAAATATATGTATGTGCATATGTATATTCAAGTCCTTTGGGTCTTAAACTAACTTATTTTTTAAAAGTTCAGTATTGCACACACAATTTTAGTTAAGCAATAAACATCTGTCATCTGCCATTTATTAATATTAATTATAAATGGTCAGTGGCTTATGGGATCCAAGTACAGCAGCTGAGATTTTTCTAAAGTTGACCTCCTTAGAGTTTATATAAAAAGTGTTCCTAAGCTCCTAAACTCGTAGCCAAGTTTAGGCTGACATGCAACCTAGTATTTTAGATTATGCATTTAGCAATCAAAAAGAGAGAGATAAATGACAGAAATCCTGAAAAAAACATTGTGCCAGGGGATTGGGTGGGACCAATAGTAAGGAAAGATGTCCAAAATGATCTAGTGCCATACACTTATTACAAGTTAAAGGTAATGTGTTCAAGTTTACGTATTAGGAATGTCTCTTTTTCCACAGTTTTGCTGCTTCAGATGGAAGCTACGCTCTGTATCTTAGTAAAAGTGAATATGAATTTGAGGAAAAACCAAAAAACAGACAAATTCAAAGCCCCTCATGTTAAATTTATATATCAAATTTTCTGAGCTAGTGCTTGTAGCTACTTATCTCTTGTCACCCTACAACATCTTAACAGCTACAGCATAATATATATGAAGATGTGTGACATAACCTCTGCATGACGTATGCTGGGGGGGTACACTGACATACTTTTCCCTTCTGAGAGATGAGCGATTTTCCTAAGAATAAATACTATGCTTAATAAAGTGTCCACAGCAATGCCAAGTTCAGATTTTACCTAAATCTAATTGGAAAACATAATAGAGATTTCATAAACCATCTTGTTACTGACCTCCTATAGAGTACTCTAGCACATGGCTATTGGTTAGTTAGTCCTACTTCAATACAAGCACTTCTGTATTTTTTAATTATCTTACAATGCCATAAAATGCACTAATGTAATATTTACCATCTTAATCATGTTTAAGTGCATAGATCAGTGGCATTGGGTACATTCACACTTGTGTAACCATCACCGCCACCGATTTCCAGAAATCTTTTTGTCTTGAAAAACTGAAATTCTGAACCCATTAAATAATAATTCTCCATTCTCCATTACCCAGCTCCCTGGCAACAACCATTCTACTTCTTATCTCAATGATTCGGACTACTCTGGGTACCTCATATAAGTAGACTCATACATACGTGACTCGCTTATTTCACTTGGCACTGGGTCCTCAAGGTTCATCCATGTTGTAGAATGTGACAATTTCCTTCCTTTAAATTTCTTTTTAATTGAGTTACAACTGACACATTACATTGGTTTCAGGTGTACAACGTAACAACTTGTTATTTGTATACATTGTGAAATGATCATCACAACAAGCCTAGCTATCATCTGTCCCCATACAAAGTGAACTTCTTGGATTTACTTTCTTGGCAACTTTCAAGTATGCTCTCAAATATTAATGAAGTCACCATGCTATACATTACATCTTCATGACATATTTATTTTATATCTGGAATTTTGTACCTATTAATCCTTTTCACCTGTCTTGCCTCCTCCCCAAACCCCACCCCTTTGGCAACCACCATTCTGTTCTCTGTTATCTATGATTTTTGTTGTTTGGTGTAGTTAGTTGCTTTTATATTCCACATATAAATGAAATTATATGGTATTCATCTTTCTCTGTCAGACTTATTTCACTTAGTATAATTCCCTCACATTCCATCCATCATCCCTGTTGTTGCAAATGACACAATTTCATTCTTTTCTTATGGCTGAGTAGTATTCCACTATGTGTGTGTGTATGGGTGTTTGTGTGTTGTAAATAATGCTGCAATAAACATGGGGGTGCATATATCTTTTCGTGTTAGTGTTTTCATTTTCTTAAGATAAATACCCAGAAGTGGAATTGCTGGATCACGATAGTTCTATTTTTAGTTTTTTTGAGGAAACTCTATACTGTTTTCCATAGTGGCTATACCAATTTACGTTCCCATCAACAGTGCATGAGGGTCCCCTTTTCTTCACATCCTTGCCAATACTTGTTATTTCTTGTTATCTTGATAGCCATTCTAATAGTGATGTTCAGCATCTTTTCATGTGCCTTTTGACTACCTGTATATCTTCTTTGGAAGAATGTCTATTCAGATCCCCTTAATAAGGCTGTAGGAGATTTTTATACATTGAGTTGTATGAGATCCTTACACATTTTAGATATGAATCCCTTATCAGATCTATGATTTGAAAATATTTTCTCCCATCTGGTAGATTGCCTTTTAGATTGATGGTTTCCATTGCTGTGCAGAAGATTTTTAGTTTGGTGTAATCCCACTTGTTTATTTTTGCTTTTGTTGTCTTTGCTTTTGAATTCATATACGAAAATTTATTGCCCTGACTGATGTCAGCCAGTTTACCAACTATATTTTCTTCTAGGGGTGTTGGGTATTACATTCAAGTCTTTAATCTATTTTGAGTTAGTTTTTGTGTGTGTGGTATAGGACAGTTGTCTCATTTCATTCTTTTGCATGTGGCTATCCAGTTTCCCCAACACCATTTAATTGACAAGACCGTCCTACCCCACTCTATATTCTTGCATCCTTTGTTATAAATTAATTGACCACATATGGGTGTGGATTTATTTCTGGGTTCTCTATTCTGTTGCATTGACCTATGTGTCTGTTTTTAATACCAATACCATACTCTTGATTACTATAGCTTTGTAATAAGTTTGCAATCAGGGAGCCTGATCCCTACATATTTGTTTTTTCTCAAGATTGCCTTGGCTAGTCAGGGTCATTTGTGGTTCCATATACATTTTAGGAATAGTTTATTTTTGTGAAAAACATCAATGGAATTTTTATAGAGAATATATAGATCACTTTTGGTAATGTGGACATTTTAACAATATTAATTCTTCCAATCCATGAGCATGAAATGTCTTTCCATTTCTCTGTCTTCAATTTCTTTCATCAATAACTTAGTTTTCAGTGTGTAAGTCTTTGACCTCCTTGGTTAAAGTTATTCCTAGGCATCTTATTCTTTTTGATGCAACTGTAAATGGGTTATTTTAAAATTTCTCTTTCTGATAGCTTGTTGTTGGTGTATAGAGATGCAACCAAATTTTGTATACTGATTTTGTACTCTGCTACTTTACTGAATTCATTTATCAGTTCTAGCAGTTTTTTTGGTGTAGTCATTAAAATTTTCTATATATAAAATGATCCTATCCACAAATAGTGACAGTTTTTTTCTTTCTTTCTTTCCAATTTAGATGCCTTTTATTTCTTTTTATTGCCTAACTGCTCTGGTAAGTACTTCCAATATTATGACAAATAAAAGTGGGAACAGTGGGCGTCCTTGTCTTTTTCCTGACCCTAGAGGAAAAGCTTTCAGATTTTCACTGTTGAGTTTTAGCTGTGGGCTTGTCATATATGGCCTTAATTAAGTATACCCTCTATACCCACTCTGTTGAGAGGTTTTATCATAAATGGATATTGAATTTTGTCAAATGCTTCTTTTGCATCTACTAAGATGATCATATGATTTTTATCCCACATCTCATTAATGCTGTACATCACATTAATGAATTTGCAGATGTTAAACCACTCTTTCATTCTCTGGAGAATTTTCTTCCTTTTAAAGGCTGAATAATATTCTACTCTATATGTATGCATCACATTTTGTTTATCCATTCGTCTGTTGATGGACACTTGGGTTGCTTCTACCTTTTGGCTATTATGAATAATGCTGCTCTAAACATGGGTGTACCAATATATCTTTGAGATCCAACTTTCAATTATTTGGGGTGTATACCTAGATGCGGAGCTGGTGGATCATTTAGTAATTCTATTCTTAGTTTCTGCAGAACCGCGATGCTGTTTTCCATAGTGGCTCTACCATTTTACATTTTTACCAACAGGGCACAAAGTTTCCAATTTCTCCGTATCTTCACTAACAACAAGCACTTGTATTTTTATCTATTTTATATACTGGAATGTGCATAAGATTTCATTAAAGCAGAGGGTTCTGTTACTAAACTCCATTTTAAAACTACTTTTCTGGGGCACTTGGGTGGCTCAGTCAGTTGGGCGTCTGCCTTTGGCTCAGGTCATGATGTTGGGGTCCTGAGATCGAGTCCCACATTGGGCTCTCTGCTCAGCCAGGAAATCTACTTTTCCCTCTGCCTCTGCCCTCCCCCTGTCGTGTTCTCCCTCTGTCAAATAAATAAATAAAATGTTTTAAAAAATAAATAAAACTACTTTTCTAATCCAATCTTCTCATTTTGGAAGCATCTATAAATAGCCCAGCAATCTATTACAAGGAGCAAAACGAGACTCAGTAAAATGCTCATTAAAAAGGCCAGTCTTCTCCCTATGAGATACCTATTAGAAGCCTCCTCATTTCCCCCCCCCCCCTTTGGTCCCTTTTGGTGACACTTCGCACACCACATTTCCAAGGACAACTCAGTTCAGTGTTCAGTTCAGTGTTCAAATCTACTTCCCAGAATATCTTGGTCCTCAGTTACCTCAGGCAATGAGAATAAACTCACTGAGAAATATGTATTTCATTAGAGAGAGTCTCTTTCCACTGTAGCAACTAAGTAGGTGGCTTCTTTGGTTGTTTAAAAATAGTGCTAATAAGAAGTGATTCAAACAAGAAGAAGCAGGTAAAGTCAGTGCAGTGATACATTATTAAATATCTATGTAGTATCATATGATCTCCCTGATATGAGGAAGTGGTGATGCAACATGGGGGCTTAAGTGGGTAGGAGAAGAATAAATGAAACAAGATGGGATTGGGAGGGAGACAAACCATAAGTGACTCTTAATCTCACAAAACAAACTGAGGGTTGCTGGGGGGAGGGTGTTTGGGAGAAGGGGGTGGGATTATGGACATTGGGGAGGGTATGTGCTTTGGTGAGTGCTGTGAAGTGTGTAAACCTGGTGATTCACAGACCTGTACCCCTGGGGATAAAAATATATGTTTATAAAAAATAAAAAATTAATTAAAAAAAAAAAGAATCCAACATAAATTGTAACTGTTCTCAAAAAAAAAAAAAAAAAGTTAAGTGATCCAAAAAAAAAAAAAATATCTATGTAGTTCTACAAATGGGGTTAATAACATCAAGACAGTTGTTGATGGAAAGTAATAAAATAATACTATAGGAAAATACTGTGTGGATAAAGCAGCATGATATAGTAAAAAGTGCAATGTACGGGATTCCCATTCCACTTCTATCATCACCAGCCTTGTGGCTTCACTTGGGCAAAGCCTCTGACCCTCTTTAGGTCGTGGTGTCATTTATTGCCAAAAAAGGACTGATGAACCATTCATCTCTAAGGTGTCTTTTGGCTCTCTCATTCTCTTGTTTCACATGATACTGCTCTTAACAAGGGGAATAAGACTAGTTCTAATACACACATCCGTTTAATGAATTGCCAGAGGCAAAAGTGAGTTTATGAGGGGCAAAGGGTGAGAGAGCTTACATATATATTTATGATTCACCATATGTATACCCTAACACATTACACTAGTGTTTCTAGTAATGTGTCGCACACAACTGCTGCCCAACAAATGTTTATTGAATAAATACCCACACATTTAAGATTACAGTATCTAACAAGTTTTTAAAACATCAGCAACCAAGAAGGAAAAGTTGTAATTATTTAAAATATAAGAAAACATACTATAAACACTCAAATAAATAATAGGGTAAGAAAAATATTTGCTATACACCTGACAAAAGGTTAGTATCTCTACTATACAAAGAGTTCCAACAACTGACTCAGAAATTACTAGAAAAATGGGCAAAATATACAGATAGGTGCCTACAGAAATCCAAATAAATTAATGTCTATAATAAAACAACAGGATTTCATTTTTCATCCACCAGATTGGCAAGAGTTTGGAGGACTAATGACATCCACTTATGGCAAGGATAACAAAAATAGGTATTTCTGATGTACTGCAAATGTGAACTGTTAAAACCTTTTTGAAAAATAACCTGGGAGAATAAATTAATATTTAAAATGTGAAATCCTTTGACTTATCCATTCAGTGTTTGGAACTCCATCGTATGTTGGGCCTCACAATTACTGAGTGCTTACTGTGTGCCAGATACAAGTCTAAGAACTTTTTACACACTCGCTAACTCCTCACGATAACTTTGTAATATGGTTAGTTATCATCCCCATTTTCCTCATATGGAAAATAGGGTCTACAAAGTCTAAATAATTAGCTTAACATTATAGAGTTAGTTAAAAACTCCACTGAGATTTAAAAACGATTTCTGTGGTTTCAGAGCCTGTATTGTAAATACTAGGATGTATCCTGCCTCTTTTACCTTTGATGGAAAGTGAGTGAATCAGTTCATTATCATTACAGAGATCTTTCTTTATTATAGTAGGAAGGGTAAACAGGAACAAATTCTACTATTACACCATTATGGTACGTTGGTATATATGCCATTATTGTATGTATACATAATGTAGCATATATACAATTACTAGTATTAAAAAAATGCATTTGTGAAAAATAAACAAAAACGCAAATAAACAGTAAGTCCAGAGTTGAACCGAGATGGTTCTGCCTTCCTGATGACTCCACCAAGTTGACACTGCAAATATTCAATGTTATATTCTGAGTTCTATGAACATGAAAAGAAACAATTGGAAAACTGAGGAAGTCTGCAGGGAGGAAAGGATGGGAAGGCGGGGGAGGGGCAGTAAGGGAATCAAACATGGTAAAGGGAGAGAAATCAAATATAAAAACTCCCCTTTCCTACACAATTCAAAACAAAATTTGACAAATTGGACAAGTGTGAATCCACCAAAGTTCTGCCCATGAAATCCTTTAGTAAGCTATGTTTTAAGCTATTGAAACAAACAAGATTTGAAAGAAAACAAATCCCTTTACGATTTGGGTGTTGGTTGGAAATAACATGCATCGTATCAGATGTTTACAGTGTGTATTTATTATTCTGAGTGATAAAAAAGATATTTCACTCTCAAATATATATATATATTTCATAAAATAATTGGCTATCCAATTAGCATTCTACTAATTATGGAAAAGTAGGTTATTATTTCTATAAATTAGGATAATAAGGTTGCAATTAATTAGATATTAGCTATTGATTCTAAGTATGCATATATTTTATGTCTTATTTTTGAAACTATTTGCAATTATTCATGTTTCCCAAGTGTGGATTTAGTATGTCAATATTTTGTTGCCTAAAATGTGATATTATTCAAAATATCAGTGAAAAATAAGTAGCATTATGCCATAGACATTAAATGTCATGAAACGCAAAAATAAAAGAATATCTTATTTTAAATAAAGTGTACATATTTTGCATGGAGATATAAAATGTAACTGGACTCTATTCAGAAACTCTTTCCTAAATCTTATCCTCTTCAAAAATAAGAAAAGCAAGCTTCTCCAGCAGAAACAACAAATAAACAAAACAACCATTTACAAGGCATTATGGCAGTCTGGGCTCACAGAGGCTGGAGTTATGACCGGGTGGTAAATACACAGTATAAACACAAGAGTTCAGTAATTGGGTTTGAGTTAATTATAAAGTTCCAGTGACCTGGTCCATAATCAAGCAAAAGGTCATTACCCATACTGGTACATTTCACACAGAACACTCAGCAACTAGAAATGGAAATGGACACGTCTTTACTTAAGCTTGCATAAATCAATCCCAGGAACTACTTATACAAGTTGTGGGTTCATTTTCTATTCATTTCAGAGCCACTTTACTCACATAAAACTGGAGAAATGGTTTCCAGAAAACCAGAGAAATCAGGAAAAAAATTAGTTAAATTAAAATATTATTAGCATTATGCTGATCATGCTTCTCTAGTCTAAAATAGAGGAAGGAAACAAAAACAAAGGGAGAACTTAATCTTCTTCACTTAAATCCCCCCCCCCCATGAATAATATTGGATAGGGATTACCCTATACAAGAATATAAACTCAATTTTTAAAATTTTGAATTTTTTTTTTGGAAGGAGGTAATTTATTTATTTATTTTTTTAAAGATTTTATTATTTTTTTTATTTGTCAGAGAGAGAGACGGAGAGAGAGCGAGCATAGGCAGACAGAGTGGTAGGCAGAGACAGCGAGAGAAGCAGGCTCCCTGCCGAGCAAGGAGCCCCATGTGGGACTCGATCCCAGGTCGCTGGGATCATGACCTGAGCCGAAGGCAGCTGCTTAACCAACTGAGCCTCCCAGGTGCCCCGGAAGGAGGTAATTTTTATCTGTTGTTTTGTCAGCCTAGCATCCTTATTTCTAGGTAGAACCATCACTCAAAATGGCCCACATGTCCCTTGATTTCAAGGATGGTCATGCAGCTCAGGCAGACCAATCACAGGACTCCAGTTCCTTTGCCAGTGATTGGTTCACAAGGATGGGCTATGTGACCCAAGCAGGGTCTACCTGAGTCCCTTAATGAGAATGCATGAATGAACACCAAGAGGGAGAACACATTATGCTTTTGGACTAAGAGCAAAATGAGTGGATATAGAATTAGGACTGCCCAGAGCCAGCTTTCCCCCTGAGTGGAGAGAAGTGTTGCCAATAAGCAGAGGGAAACAGAAGCAGCAAGAGTTGAAATGATGAGAAAGACCCAAAAGATATTGTTTGAGCACTTAGAGCAAACTGTGCCTAAAGCCAATAGTTTTTCTTTTTGCTTAATTTGAAATCTGTCATTTTTAACTAAAATGTCCTGATGAATACAGATGGGATAACAGTGAATTTTGTGAAAAAGGATTTATCAATGGGGGATATAATACTGATACATTGTTTTTCTGTTAGAGAAATAATTCCTATATTAGCAAATAATGTTTTTGAAGAAACTGAAAGAAAAAACATAGAAAACCGTTTTCAATGTAGGATGTGAGAAATGGGGTACTTTACACAAAAAGCAAAAGACACTGAAGATTAAATGGCAAGAGAGATATACACGGAAGGGAGCAGAAACATAGAGGATTAAGATGTTTCGATGACTCTGCCATTTACAGCCATTTTGTACATGTTAATAGTAACAGCCCACTGGTGCCAGGCACTGTGCTAGAAGCTTCAGGCTTGGATTTGTTCAGCATTAAAAATTAAACCTCGTCCTATTTGGGGTCTGATTTGACAGCAAAAATCAAACTATTTGAGGGGTGCATTTCCATTCATGATGCTAAACATGATATGGTTCTAAGGTAAACAAGTTTGAGAATGTTTCTGTTTCAGTGATGACACAGAATTTAATTGTAATCTGGTCGTTATTTGCCTGATCGCACCCCTTGGGAGGCCTCAGTCCTTTCTGCAAGGCTACAACAATCTACAAAGTTATTCTGTAATGCTTCCATAAAGAAGTTGCTGGAGTAGATAAAAAAAAAAAAAAAAAAAAGGACAAGATAATGATCTACAGAAAGAATCATTCTTTTGTGCCTTCAAATGTCGGATGTCTTCTCTGCCAAAGAGGTTTCAGCAACAACAGCAGTTTCAAGGAGTGTCTGTATTAGGGAGGTGGGAAGGAGAACAGAAGCATGAAAGGAGAAGTGTCTTTTTGCTGGAGAAATGTTTACTTTGTAATTAGCAAAGGACAAGAAAGCTCTTTTGGAAACTATCCTGGCGGTGGGGGGTATCCAGAATTTAAATTTATGCTGATGCTCTCCGAGTTCTCTCTCTAGGGAACCCTCCATAACTGGCAGGGATCTCCTTTGGCTAGAACAGGCTGCAAAGGAAGCCAAGGTCTTGGGGTCATTTCTCCAAAGGGCCCGTTAACTCAGCTCTGTTCCATAGCCACAAGTTGTACCTTTAACCCCACTAAGCCATCTTACAAACACATATTAGCACATCAGTATGGTGGTCACGGAAGAAAGACATATATTTGCCTTGAGACCACACCAAAAGTAGACAGAGGTATTTCATTTTTGCCAGCATAAACAAATGTCTTTGTGACTGTTTCAGTGAACTCCAATTAAGACTGCAGCTACTGATGGGGCAAAGCGCGAAGATGAAAACACAACTCAGTTAAATGCTACAAGTGGGCTGATCATTGGCCGTAACTACCTTGTGAAATGACATATTATGATGCCAGCAGCTAGGATAAGAGATCCGTGATGGGAGGGGCTTTTGCCTTTCTTGCTTGCTGCTATATCCTCAGCCTAGCACATACTTGGCGCTTTAGTCAATGATCTGTTGAGTGTATGAAGGTACTTTGGCCTGGACTTTCATTTATTCTTCCTATTCTTCCCATTACAAATTGGAAAGTACAATAGAAATATTGTAGATGCAGAAACCACTGAGTGTGTTTTTATAAGGGAAGAGACAGTACCTTAGATAGTAAAAAATAAAAATAAAAATAAAAATTGGGTGTATGAACAATCACAGTCCCCTAACTGCAAACAAAAGAAAAACCTTGTGGTAAATGGCAAAAATGGTTGATGCTCTCCAAACACTCCTGTGTATGCACACCACCTTGCCAAGTAATTCTGCAGCTTCTCCCACCAAAAGGTGAAATCTGTTTCTCCAACTCTTGAATTGGGGATGGCCTCATGACTTGCATAGGTTAAAAGAATGTAGAATCAATGAAACAAGATGAATTTGGGAGGGAGACAAACCATAAGTGACTCTTAATCTCACAAAACAAACTGAGGGTTGCTGGGGGGAGGGGGGTTGGGAGAAGGGGGTGGGATTATGGACATTGGGGAGGGTGTGTGCTTTGGTGAGTGCTGTGAAGTGTGTAAACCTGGTGATTCACAGACCTGTACCCCTGGGGATAAAAATCTATGTTTATAAAAAATAAAAAAAAAAAAAAAAAGAAAAAAAAAAAGAATGTAGTGAAAGTGGAACTGTGCCACTTCCGAGCCTAGCTTCAAAAGCAATTCCTTCTATTCTCTCTCTTGGAACCCTGTTGACCTCCTAGCCACCTTACTGATGATAGAGACCTAGCACAAGTTCCTTAGTTCCCTGACCAGCCATGAGCTGCACAGTGGATCTCAGCCTCAATTGCCCACTCACATTTATTTTTAAAGAGACAGTTGTTGTTTTAAGCTTCTATGTTTTGGGGTTAATTTGTTATGTAGCAAAAGCTAACTGAAACAACTTCATCCTTGTGCACAGGATCTGAACAATGGCAAGACTATTGCTTGCTTAGGGACTGAGGAGCGCTTTGAATAGCACAGTTACTACTCAATTCAATAAACAGACCAGTACGTGTTATGTTACACATACCAATGGGTTAAAAAGCATTTGTTATTTATAAACATCTCAAAAAATACAGACATTTGCAAGGGTAACTTATTACAAAGACTTCTTTAGAACAGTGATCGCTGAGGTACACACCAACACAGCAGAGAAGCCTAAAAATGATGCCATCACCATAGCAAGGAAGGGACTACACAGATAATGCTAACACTTAACTATTTCCCCCATAAATATGTCCACATGAATTTGACCCCCATGAATAATGTCTCAAACATCTTAGACAGCCTGCAAAAATGGAGTGATATGAACTTGGCATTATAAGGAGTTCATAACTCCTGGTTGAATAAAAATGGTACAGTGCCTAGGATTGCAAGGCATGAACTAAAAGGCTTCTCATTTTCTGCATAGATTTTCCTTTAACACTGAGAAGTTTAAGAACATACGATGGGATTACGAAATGTGTTAGAGGCATGAAACCTAGTAACTGTCATTTCATTTTTTTTTCAACCTCTAGCTAGGTGCTGGCTGTGATCTTTCTGCTGCATTACTTACCGAAGGGAGTAAACTGTGCATACAGGGGATCGTGGCATGGTCTTCAAACCATGTACCTGGGCAGCAGAGGATCCTCACAAAGGTCCTGCCATTGTAATGTCAATGTCAGAAGAAACAGTGAAAAAGGTTGGGGCCTGTAACAGCAGCTGTAACTGTCTTTTATCTGGATGGATAACCAATTCGGACACTTATCCACTGAGTTTTCAAACTGATTTGATGCTTCAAGGGTTCAATGGGAGTTGGTGGGAAAGAAGTAATAGAGCTAAGGAGAAGAAAACATGATCAAATAAATTAAGGGAAGAGGCCATGAATGACCATGACTGAAAGATCTGAAGATGAACTGTGCATTTATGGGAGTCTTGAGAGATGAACACCAGTGCTGACAGCCTCCAAAAACAGTAGTACACCTGTACTATTTTTAAAAGCCTAATCTTTGAATTAGGTTGAGGTGTATACAGACTGTAATCTTTCAGTCAGTAACAATGACATTCTAGGTCTGGTTCTTTAGAGAGATAAAATTTTGAAGTATTAGGTTGAATCATATGAAACTGCTAATATTTGGCCGCATTTATGACCTAGAAAAGTGGCAGTTTCATATAGTTCAACCTGATAGATAGGAGAGGGCTTAAAGCAAGAGACAGCTATAGCGACATATTTAGTTTAAGTGAGAAGATGGGAAAACCATGGTTAAACAACTGCCAGGCTTCTCCATTGAGGACATTAAATGAAAAATTTGCCTTAGCTTTTAAGAGGAGGTATATACATTTATACTAATAAACATCTCTCTGAGAGTGAAGGATGTTATTTACTGCAATGGACTACTTTTCTTGGAAGTTTTAAATATACCCTAAAA
This sequence comes from Mustela lutreola, assembly GCF_030435805.1. NCBI lineage: Eukaryota > Metazoa > Chordata > Mammalia > Carnivora > Mustelidae > Mustela > Mustela lutreola. Next base: position 73,992,416 of record NC_081295.1, read on the forward strand.
TTTCTGTGCTGCAATATTTTAAATTAAGCAATATTAATTTTTGATAAAGTTGATTATTCCCTTTATATTGGGGAGGAAAATTTCCCCCTCTGTTCCACCATCTGGTCCTTACCAAGGATTCATACCTTTTGAGTGTTTTCATTGGTGGCAACTGGTCCGCCCCAGAATTTGAACAAACAACCCATTTCAGTAGGGGCTGGTAGGTCCCAAGAAGGGGTAACAGAGAGATACTGTTGAGTTCTGCTTGCACTATTAGCAGATAGTTTTTGTTGTCTGCAGCTGCCCTGTGCAAGGTCGTGTATTCAGCAGCACCCCTCCCCTACCTAGATGCTTATAGTATTTCCCTCCCTCACGTTGTGATATTCAGAAATGTCCCCTGGGGAACAAAATCACACCTAGTGGAGAACAATCATCTCTAATGCCATTATTATTTCTGCTCTGTATTTTCTCAAATTTTCTCTGACCTATCTCAAGGGGCTAGTCTATTAATTGGGTGCAGGGAAGGAGCAGAAAGCTCACATCCTCCAGGGCTCACACAGGATGAGCGTCTGCAGGCCAGCTGGTCTTCCTCCACGAAGTGAAGGTGTGGAGAGGACATCTAGCCAACTGGCATACGACAAATTTGAGCTAATGAATCCATCTCTCTGGATTCTGATGAGCTGTTCTGGGAATCTTTGCTAAATGCCTTGTTTTGAATTTGAATGAATATCTAATATAAATCCTTCCTGTAGAAAACGGGATGATCCTTTACTGGAATAGTTGTCATAAAGATTTTAAGAAGTGAACTAAAGGAGAAACAAGCCTAGGAACAAAGAAGACTCATCATTTTTTAGTTGCTTGATTTTTTTAAAAAACCGATAATGCTGTTAATTTTAAATAGAGAGCTATTTCTCAAATACCGGTATTTGAGAAAATAATTAATAGTGATTATTAATTAACATATAATTCTTTACCTTATGTGAAACCAAGATAAATTTTACAACTTTGCTTTTAATTTGGGGAAAGCACATAATGTGACCTATAATATATTCCAATAGTGCAGTAATTTCCACATTTATCTCTTCCCTAGAAATATTTCTGGACATTTTATTTACAAGGAAACCTCACTTTATTGCACTTTTCTTAATTGTCTTCACAGATACTCTTTTTGTTTTTGTTTTTTAAAAATTGAAGGTTTGTGCTAACCCCGCATCCAGCAAGTCTACTGGCACCATTTTCCCAAAAACATTTACTCACTTTGTGCCTCTGTATCCTATTTATCCCTGTGATATTTCAAATTTTTTTCATTATTTTTGTGTTTTTTTATGGTGATTTGTGGTGAGTGACCTTTGAGGTTATTATCGTAATTGTTTTGGGGCACCCACACAAGATGGTAAACTTGATGGATAAATGTGTGTATTCTCACTGCTCCACTGACTGGTTGTTCCCCCCTCTTTCTCTCTCTTCTTGGGCCTCCTTATACCCTGAGATACCACAGTATTGAAATCGGGCCAATTAATAGCCCTACAGCGGCCTCTAAGCATTCAGGTGAAAGGAAGAGTCACACGTCTCTCACTTTAAATCAAAGCCCAGATATGATTAAGCTGAGTGAGGAAAGCATTTTGAAAGCTGAGACACACTGAAAGCCAGGCTTCCTGTGCCAGGTAGCCAAGTTGGGAATGCAAAGGAAAAGTTCTTGAAGGACACTCAAAGTACTACTCCACTGAACAAATGAATAATAAGAGAGCATAACAGTCTTATTGCCAATATAAAGTTTTATTGGTCTGGACAGAAAGCCCAAATCCGCCAGAACATTCCTTTAAGCCAAAGCCTAATGTAGAGTGAGACCCTAACTTGACTCAGTTCTGTGAAGGTGAGAGAGGTGGGGAAGCTGCCGAGGAAGAGTTTGAAGCTAGCAGAGGTTGGTTCAGAGGTTTAGGGAAAGCTGCCGTCTAAAGGGCAAGATGAAGCAGCAAGTGCGGACGCAGAAGCTGCAGCAAGTTCTCCAGAAGGTCTAGCGAAGATCATCAAGGAAGGTGACCACACAGAAAACAGACTTGCAATGCAGACCAAACAGCCTTACACTGGAGGATGATGGCACAGGGCTTTCAGAGCTAGAGATGAGAAATGAAACCTGAAAATGTGACTGAATTGCTGCAATCTCATGATCGGACTTGAACAGACGAGTTGCTTCTAACGGATGATCCAAGAAAGTGGTGTTTTGAGATGGAATCTAATTCTGGTGAAGGTGTCTGAAGACTGTTGATATGACAGCAAAGGATTTAGGTTAGTTTATAAACGTAGTTGATAAAACAGCAGCGGAGTTTGAGAGGACTGACTCCAGCGTTGAAGGAATTCTAATGTGGGTAGACTGCTATCAAAGACATTGCAAACTACAGAGAAATCATTTGTGGAAGGAAGAACTGATCAATGTGGCAAACTTCATTTGTGTCTTAGTTTAAGAAATTGCCACAACTGTCCCAGCCTTCAGCAACTACTGCCCTACTCAGTCAGCAGCCCATCAACATCGAGGCAAGACCCTCCACCAGCAAAGACAAGAACTAAGCTCATGATGATGGCCAGCATTTTTTAGCAATGAAGTATTTTAAAATTAAGGTATGTACATTTTTTTTCAGACATAATGCTATTGCACACTTCGTAGTCTACAGTATAGTGTAAACATAACTTTCATATGTCCTGGGAAACAAAAAAAAATTAATTTGACTCATTTTTATTGCAATATTTGCTGTGTTATGGAGGTCTGGAACAAAACCCTCAGTATCTCTGAGGTATACCTGCATTTATATTCTAATGGATCCTTTTCTCTTTCTGCTTGGAGGGATGCTATTTCTTCTTGAATCAAGGAAGTAGACCCTGCCCCATTTCTTCCATGACTCTGCTCTGCTTTCTCCTCTCTATCCCAAGATCATGCACTACATGTAATCAATTAGTATGTTCTTCACGCAGTTAGCTAAAGAACATCATTTCTTTCATTCTTTGTGAATTTCCTCAAAACCCAATAGCCACAAGAAATTCTCTCCAGTTAAAGAAATGTACAAATGAATGAGAAACATATTCAGTGGTTCTCCTTCCTCTGACCCCCTGTACCTCTACACATATAGTATCAACCTTTTTGCATCAAATACAGGCACATATGTATTCCCTTGTCCTGTTTCACACCCCTTTTATAAGATAGTGATGTCCAGTATATCAAAAGAGTCAATAAATATAAGTTGAAAACTGTTGAACATGCATTTTTCTCCTTGTTTTCTTCCATTTCAATATTCTGTTTTAATGCCCATGTGAGACTACTCCATATGTTAGCCTTTATACTCTCTTAAAATATATGTTATATGTTGGACATCTCAGATATATAGTTCTACTAAGATAGGCTCAAGTTAGAAAATACTGCAATAGTACTAATTTCTTATTAAAACTGGTAATTGAGGGAGCAATTAAGACTGATTAAAAGGTAAGGGAAAAATTCTAAAATATGCAAACAAATAGTACATCAAATAAAAAATGTAGGGGCTACAAAAATTACATTTATAACCTCATATTCATTTACTCTATTCTAAACATGAGAAGGATGTTAGTAAAAAGAAGTGCATGTTTGTAAGATTTTGCAACCAATTTTTTCAACATATTTATTAAAATACATCTCACGACTTGAAGAACTCATTCTGTTACTAAAAACTACTTCCATCAATTCAGCTTCTTTGTGTACATTTTGGAAAGTCCTTTCTGGATCTTATCATTCTTCCCTGGAGACCTTGCCTTTGGCAATTACAATGTAGCAGAAAAAAAAATCCTGAACACATGTGCCATACCTTTTCCAAATATGAGTTATCTACCTCTGTCTTTCCTGAGCCTCTTAGACAGAGATGATATACTTAAGTTTAAATTCAAGATTTTCAGGCTAACTTTTATTTTAAGAACCTAATCTTTTAGCTTATTCTTCTAGAAATGCTGAAACCATGAGCCTGAAGGATCTTATTTTATAAGTCTATAAGCATTTAGGAACCACTTGTATAACGGCTATTCCAGCAGTAGGAGAAATCAAGCTTTTATCACTTTATTGTATTTATCATGATATATCTCCATGAATATTTATGATACATATCTCACAATCTAAATGGGAAGACTCCAGGAGGCATTATTATTTTGATATGATGTTTGATATAGTGGCCTGTCCAGAGTTCATTATTATTTTTCTCTTTGGTTTCTTTGTGTTCAGATAGCATGTATGGTAAGTTATCATCAAGAGAAGTTAAGAAAAAATATTAAATTAGGGAAGTAAGAAATGAAGGGAGAAGTGGTTTCCTTCCTATGTTAAATTTCTGGGCCACTTGAAAAAAACTTTTTGAGACATATACAAAGATGAATAAAGATTAAACAAAAGTGGAACTAAATCTGGAATTATAAATGTGATCTACCTAAATTTTTCCAGTTGGATGAAGTTCTTTTAGTAAATGTAAATGTCACTATATCCTACTCAGAGAAGAGGAAAAAACACCAGAAGAAACTTTTAAGCCAAGTGTATGTCACAGGTTATTATTTTAAACTTCTTGTGCCATTATTTATCTTATCTATAGCTAGTTTTAAAAACTGACATTTTCAATGTTAATATTTAAGTCAAGTCCTAGCAAAATATACTAGAAGACCACATTCTCAAATGAAATACTAGTATCATAATTTAATTTTTCTATTGGATAAGGTTTTCTTCACTTATATTTTAAAAGTTAAGTATGCTGAATACTGATTAGTAATGTAGAATCTTTGTGAAAAATAACATGAGCAAGGACCACCTGTAAGTCATTAAGTTTCAAGAAAATGTAGCAAACATAAGTAAATATACAGCTATGGGAGTTTACCAACAAGCCGAGTGATGAAATATTTGATTTCCAAATCCAACTTTTAAGATTTAAGATGTTTTAAATTAATTGGTAACAAATGCCAGAAAGACCTTTTTCACTAGCCAATTTTCATTTCTTAAACCTAATTTTAATGAAAACCTCTTACAAATTTACGAAAGCTTGAAGTTCCCTTTAAAATCATCCATGTCTTCAAAAATTTTATCACATTAACTACTTGATTACTAATAGCAACAGCAGGCTGATACATTCTGATAATGGCCAATTCTTCTGGTATAGTGAAAGACATTTTGCAAAGTACCAGTGATCCACAGTGTTTCTTAAATGATCAATGTTCATGTTTGCATACTCTCCTCTCTATTCCCACTAAATTTTGTTCAAGTATCTATAATCTTCCTTTCCTATATGATATTATGATTATCTATATAAATATCTCAACCTTCTACTGGATCCTAATTATACCTTCAGGATAGGAGTAGTACCCTATTCAGTTGTGAATCTCCAAGACTTAGCACTGTGTGTGGCCACAAAGTAAAAATTCAATAAAACAATGCTGAATGAAAGAATGAATTAAATAAAGCATAGGAAGTTCAACTACAGAGGCACCCAAACTCCTTTCAAGCTGCAATTCATTGAGAGGATCATTAATTGGCTCAACAGAGCTGCCAATAGGTACACAAAGCTATATAACTTTCTTTGTAGGCAGTGGGATAGAGGACATTAGTGAGAAAGATGGAAAATTATATTTTAAAGGACAACAATTGCAGGTCTCCTAAATGGAAACTTAATTACTCTAAAACACCATATTAAATGGTATATTTCTTGGCAATCATAAGACTTCAGAACAAGCTCTAACACAGAGTTATTATTTTTTAATATTTTATTTATTTATTTGAGACAGAGAGCACAAGCAAGGGGAGCGGAGGAGGAGGAGGCTTCCTGCTGAGCAGGGAACTCAACATGGGGCTCCATCCCAGGACCCCAGGATTATGACCTAAGCCGAAGGCAGATGCTGAACCAACTGAGCTACCTAGGTGCCCCTCTAACAGAGTTATTTATTATTGATCTAATAGGTTCTATAATCTGGTTTATAAAGTTAGTGTAAAAGTAAAATAATCTTGGGATCAAATGTCATTAATGCTTGAATTATATGTATAAAATATAGCCTTATTGGTTTACTTCAAATGTGAAATTGCATTAGAAACATGTATTGGGGAGCCTGGGTGGCTGAGTCAGGTAAGTAAGTGTCTGACTCTTGGCTCCAGCTCAGGTCATGATCTTGTGGTCATAGGATCAAGCTCTGCACTGGGCTCTGTGCTCAGCACAGTGTCTGCTTCAGATTCTCTCTCCCTCTCCCTCCCACTCTCTCTCTCTCTCTCTCTCTCAAATAAATAAGAAACATCTTTAAAAAAATACTGTAGAAACACATATCCATTTAAATATTTTTAAAAATGCTATGTAACCTTTAAAATAGCTTTAGCTACAAAAGCTTACAACCTAATTGTACTACTTTGATTTGTAGTCAGTGAAAAAAAAATAAGTTTACGGCTGGTGTTGCTTCACTATGATCTTGTACCACATAGTATGCAATCTCATGTTTATGAGGCTTCTCAAAAGTTTTTTAGGTACTGGAAAGGATAAGAAAGATAATGACCCAAAAGACAAACATAGGCCTAAAATAAAAAATGCATCATTTTCCCATCAAGATCAAATTAACACACATCTATAGCAGTTTATAGTTTTGATATCAGACTCTATTTTTAAAAACTGCACATCTATAGTAAATGGACTTGGTTCTTTAATTTCCCTTTCTATATTTTCATTGCTAGTGTATAAGAAAGCAACTGATTTCTGTGCACTCATTTTGTATCCTGTCACATTACTGAATGGCTGTAGGAGTTCTAATAGTTTGGGGGTGGAGTCTTTTGGGTTTTCCATATAAAGTATCATGTCGTCTGTGAAGAGAGACAGTCTGACTTCCTCTTTGCCTATCTGGATACCTTTTATTTCTTTTTGTTGTCTGATTGCTGTTGCTAGGACTGCTAGTACTATGTTGAGCAAGAGTGGTGAGAATGGACATCCTTGTCGTGTTCCTGATCTCAATGGGAAGGCTGTCAAGTTTTTCCCTATTGAGAATATTTGCTGTGTGTTTTTCATAGATAGATTTTATGGAGTTGAGGAATGCTCCCTCTATCCTTATACTTTGAGTTTTAATCAGGAACGGATGCTGTATTTTGTCAAATACTTTTTCTGCATCAATTGACAGACCATGTGGTTCTTCTCTCTTCTTTTATTGATTTGTTCTATCACATTGATTGACTTGCAAATGTTGTACCACTCTTGCATCCCAGGGATAAATCCCACCTGGTAACGGTGGATAATCTTTTTAATGTACTGTTGGATCCTATTAGCTAGGATGTTGTAAAGAATCTTGGCATCCGTATTCATCAGGGATATTGGTCTGAAATTCTCTTTTTTGTTGGGGTCTTTGCCTGGTTTGGGGATCAAGGTTTTGTATCAACATGGATGGGACTGGAGGAGATTATGCTGAGTGAAATAAGTCAAGCAGAGAAAGTCAATTATCATATGGTTTCACTTGCGGAGCATCATAAATAACATGGAGGACATTAGGAGAAAAAAAGGAAAAGTGAATTGGGGTAAATCGGAGGGGGAGATGAAAGATGAGAGACTGTGGATTCTGAGAAACGAATTGAAGGTTATGGTTGAGCCTGGTGGTTGGTATTAAGGAGGGCACTTATTGCATGGAGCACTGGGCGTGGTGCATAAACAATGAATCTTGGAACACGAAAAAAAATAAAATAAAATTAAGATGTTAAAAAAAAAAAACCCTGCACATCTATATTCTGTGATTTACAGCCAACATACAGTTTGGTTGGTGTACCTTTTAGGATTTTAGATACCAACAATAGTATTAAATGTTTCCTAAGAAATAAGTGAAATAAATTGTATCAAATTGTGAGAATTCAAATAAGCACATTTTGCTAGTATGATTGTACCTCGTTCTCCCTTCTGACACTTCTTTCTTTGCACTGTACATTTTCTTGTCTCACTGGTGGGGGGACACAGGTTACCCTTTGCTGATGGATGCTGTGTTATTTCTCGGACCCGTGTTTCAGTCCCTCTTTTGAAACCACACGTTTTTCCTTTCTTCATGCATGGACTCCAAGGACTCCATTCACTGGCCTCACAGTGCACTGAAACAGAACAGCAGAAGCAGGCTGAGCGGGCTCACAGATATTTTCACAAATTTTAAGAAACAAAAATATTTGCTTCTATCAATACTTGTTCAAATTCTGAGAAATCCTGTAGAACAAACTTGGGCAAGATGACTTAAAGAAAACAAAGAGAAAGGGAAAGGTAGAAATATAATATTTTCATGCTTATAAAATATCAGGTAAACTCATTCTTGCATTAGGTTTACTTTTCACTCTAGATTTATAAACCTGGGCACTAATACAATTACTCGCAATTGGCCAAGGCTTTATTGATTGATCCTGACCATAACGTGATAGACTAGTCATTATTATGTGCTACAGATCTGCTTCTCGAAATTCAGCGTGCAACAGAATCACCTGGAGGGCTCGCTGAAGCACAGACCATTGGACTCCACCCCTGGGGTTTCTTATTCAGTTGTCTGGGACCAGGTCTCAGAATTTTTATTTTTATTTTTTAAATATTTTATTTATTTATTTGTCAGACAGAGATCACAAGTAGGCAGAGAGGCAGGCAGAGAGAGAGAGAGGAAGAAGCAGGCTCCCTGTGGAGCAGAGAGCCCGATGTGGGGCTCGATTCCAGGACCCTGGGACCATGATCTGAGCCGAAGGCAGAGGCTTTAACCCACTGAGCTACCAGGCACCCCGAGAATTTTTATTTTTAACAATAGATACGGTGCCGATTTGCATGTACAAAGAACACCCTTGGAGAACTTGTGTGCTAGAGAATGGTTAAGCAAAAAAGGTGTCCATGGGATACCAAGGTGGCTCAACTGATTCTGCCTTCGGCTCAGGTCATGATCCCAGGGTCATGGGATGGAGCCCTGCGTTGGGCTCTCTGCTCGGTGGGGAGCCGGCTTCTCCTTCTCCCTCTGCTGCTCCCCCTGCTCTCTCTCTGTGCCAAATAAATAAAATCTTAAAAGAAAAAAAAAAAAAGCATCCAGGTCATTGACCTGGATTCACTGCTTTTTCCACTTCATGTGCAGTTGAATACTTAAATATTATTTATTAACAGGAATGGTTCAGACATAGCAGCATCTATTTTAAGTGGATTCTGGGTCAATTTCAGCTGAGAAACTGCTTCTAGAATCAATGTGAAGAAATGATTTCTAAGATGAACAGATGTAATTTTTCTAAAGCTTCTTCTGTAGATTTCCCCCCCTTTTTTATATGTATTAATCTCTTTTTTTCAATCATGGCTTTCCAGAGTCTTGTAACAGATTTCTGCACTTCTAACCAAAGTAAGTATCTGCAAGATGCTATTATTCTATTTTTGTTCATACAACTTCCTAATTTACAATAACTGAAACAGCTTGCAGCAATAATTCTTTAGATGATATAAGATTCTTTCCACAAAACATGTTTCCATTAACCTTTCTTGCTGCCTACTGATTTAAAGGATCCTTATTTTAGAGCAAAATTCTTTCATGCAACCTCAAAAAATATAACCTAAATGTTTTAGAAACTTAAATTCTTTTGCCACAACATCCTTTTACATGCTTTTATAGTTGCCATCAGGTATCTGAATGTAACACAAGAGTTAAGTGCTAATGACTAAATTAGTGAATTTAAGTTTCTGTAACTTAAATGAACCTTACTGAGCCACTCTTAGTTTTCATGTTTAGTTCTAACATAATGATGTTAGTCAAAGAACAGAGTAACAGGGGTGCCTTGGTAGCTCAGTCAATTAAGCATCTGCCTTCGGCTCAAGGCATGATCCCAAAATCCTGGGATCAAGCCCCACAGTGGGCTCCCTGTTCAGCAGGGAGTCTTCTTCTCACCCTGCTCTTACACTCTCTTTCAGTCTCTCTCAAAGAAATAAGTAAAATCTTTTTTTTTTTTTAAAGAAAAGAGCACAAAGTCACTTAATGATATTGTATCTTTTGCCAATTAAAGACATATCTCCCAACCTGGTATTAATGATACAAAAGCAGTGAATTTTTAGCACAAACAAAAAAAACCATCTCTAAGAAAGCAAATGGAAAAATAAAAATTAAAGTTTGCAAGCTATCACTTCATCTAATATTCATTTATTGCCAGAACCAAGAGGACTAAATTAGAAAAAAAATTACCTGATGTGAAAATGACCAGAACATTGGTGCTTTTTCACAGTTGCAAAGGTGGTCTAGGCAAATGTGTATTTAGACTTTAGAAAAAAAGATTTTTAAAATTACAGCTAGGAGTCCTTAGTCATATGACAATTGGTTCTAAAAATGAAATTCATTCATTCTTTCTTTCTTTCTTTTTTTTTTTTTTGAAGTAGGCTCCATAGCCAGCATGGAGCGCAATATGGGGCTTGAACTCAAAACCCTGAGGTCAAGACCTCGGCTAAGATCAAGAGTTGGATGCTTAACTGACTGAGCCACATAGGTGCTCTGATAAATTAAATTTTTTAAAAAGATTTTATTTATTTATTTGACAGACAGAGATCACAAGTAGGCAGAAAGGCAGGCAGAGAGAGAGGAGGCTCAGCAGGGAGCCTGATGCAAACCTGGATCCCAGGACCCTGGGATCATGACCCGAGCCAAAGGCAGAGGCTTTAACCAACTGAGCCACCCAGATGCCCGAAAAATGAAATTCTAATGACAATCTTAGATAATTCCATTGAGGAAGAAGGAGGGAAAATACTGAAAACTTATGAGTTCAGATATTAAAAAGATCTAAAAAAAGGGGGGGGGCTAGTTATAAAGCCTTGAGAGGTAGAGAGGAAGAGAGTTTTTCCTAGAGAAATACTGTAGAATGAATCTATAATATTAGTTTCTAAAAATATTTCTGGAAAATTGGAAACTTTGGAAAACATGTAAAGATAACAAAAAGGATTGTGATTTAAGTTACACTCAGGTCGTTAAATGAATGATACAGAACTGGAGCATCATTTGGTTAAGAGAAAACTAAGGAAAAAAACCCAAATCACTCATTTTCTCTATTTCTTCTATTTTCTGTATTAAAAACAATATTAACAATGGAAATCTTTAACTATTCACTAATGAAGCAAGGGTCTCAAAAAAGTAATTAGCTTCCTGTTCCTCGAAGTGGCCATTTTGTTATAGTCTTAAATGCTCTAAGAGGGATTCTTGAATTGGGATAAAAGCTGAACTAGATGCTCCCACCGGTAATGACCTTATAACATCATTACTCGTTTGCTCTCATTCTTGTTGACCAATTGCATGGTTCCATTAAGAACATAGCAAAGGGCATGTTCCTTGCTACTCACTGTTCAAAGTTGGATATCTTCCTCTGTGAATACTTGAACAAGGCCAACTCTCCAAGAGGAGCAAAAAGGATGACACGATGACAGTGAAGAAAGGACACAAGTATCTAGAGCATGGAATAGAACTATATTCTCCTATAAGATTGGGTTCAATGGACATTTATGTCTAATTTACAACAAACCACGAGGAGTGGATATGTTGAAACTTAAAGTCTTTCCCCCTAGCTTTACATCAGGGTGGCATTTTCTCCGTATATGACCTTTCCTCTAAATAATAATCTGGGTAAGAAACAAGTGACACAATATTGATTTCAGCAAAGGGAGGGACACCTTCTTCAGTATCTTTGGTGAGCACCAGAGAGCTAGAGTCAAGATACTAATAACTGACAATAACTCACAATGTGTCCTTGGAACCATTATTTCTCGCTCTCGGTCATAGTTGCATCTCTGTTAAAGGAATAAGCTTTAATGTTTCTTTGTGCCAAGCAAGCAGGTCATCATTTTTCATGAAATTCCAGGGCAAGCTCAGTCATGGCTCACCTACTGCTTGTTGGTTAGAGAGCAAATGACAGGAGGCATCCCTTACGGCAAGTGACAAGAGAGAGCCCTGAACAAAAGTCATGGATTTGCACTATTACCGTGTCTAGGTCATTTACACCTAACTGTTCGATGAGCCAGATTCACGAAATGGCTTTTAGATTGCTAACCCCTATTCTTAAACATATATATTACTTAAATTTAACTGTGTTAAGAGATTGTTTTTGAAAAAAAAAGAAAAAAAAAAAGAGAGAGTTTTTGTCTAAATAGTAGGAGAAATTACCAGTCACCTTTACTAGTTAATCCAACAATGCCAGGTGCTAAATGCTCTTTATGATAGAAAAACATTAATACATTTATGATAAACAGCCTTTCAAGGACTGAATGCTAAACTTTCAACAGCTAAGAGAATCTAAACATGTGCTCTTTTTTTCTGGGTTGAGAAAGACCACAAAATTTCTGCAACTCATCCTGAATTTCTGCCCTTGAGTACTCCACAGAACTGTTTCCTATTTCTTCCACAGTTTGGAACTTATTACCTTTAATCATCAGTCCTCAGGACTTACAAAGAGATGGGCTTGAAGTGCTTTCTCATGTATGTTTTACCCTATTTCGAAGTTGTTTCTCTGTGTCTTTACTGACTAGAGGGGGGGGGAGGAAACTAAACCAAAATGAGCCATGAACTGTTTCATGCTTGCTGTTTTCCAGATGCTTCTGAAATTATCTTTAAAATATCATCTATTCATTTCATTCTTCTACGAAGTTTGTTTAGAACTAAGTGTTTCTTGTGGACCTGAAACAGGTGAACCACCACATTAAGAGTTATTATTCTACACTTTTGATTCTAATAGATCTATCTGTGCAGACCGCAGGGGAGTCCTGGAGACTATCTTGTACTGAATCAGGAGAATATTTGCGTGCGTACGCCAATATCAGTGCAGCATCAAAGGTTCTTGTAGCTCTTGCCCAGGGGATTTTGAGATTTAGTATGCTGTTTTCCCTTTTGACTTAGCATCTGTTCCCCAACTGTTCATCAAACTCATAGCTGTAGTAGCTGTGCAACACTCAAAAGAGGGAAAATAGAGCCTGACAGTGATCCATTTATTTAGACAAACAACTGGTCTGAGGGACGTCCCTCCCAGGAAATTCAGCATGCATTTAATCAGACCCTGTGACTTGTGTCCTCCTGTCAGTTTGAGTGAGTCCCAAGTCCTCTCCTTGTTTCTGTGCAAGTAGGGCATTTCAGCAAAGCAGTGCAAGAGAAAAAAGTCATATTTTCAACTATATCAACTCCAGTTCTGTAGATCTTTGGCTCATCTACTGAGTGTCAACAGGCCATACCCAGAGAGTGATTTCTCCTCTTGGAAAACAACATTACTCATGCTTCACATCAGACCTGTTTTGTGAAACTCTTATCCTAATGTGGAAATTTAGTTTAAGACCAAATATATGTGTGTGTGTGTGTGTGTGTGTGTGTGTGTATTATATTATGACATATGCAAGTATGTCTATAATAAATTAAGTAGAACTTCACTGTATCATAATGATATAAAATAAATATGTAATGATCAGAATAGCTGAAACAGTTGCCAACAGTCTCTCAGAAATAATGGGGCACCCATGGGGTGTTAAATTATACTGTGATACATGCATGTGATACATGTCACAACTGTGACACCTTACAAAGATACATTAAGATGGTATCTTTGTAAGGAAGGATGAGAAAGCCTCTTGGAAATAGTCTCTCAGGTAGTTGTGAAATAAGACTTTAAGCAGCACTTCCATGGAGACTGACATTATCATTTGAGGTGTTTCTCCTCCCCTATAAACCTTAGAGTTCCTTCTCACCAATATTGACGCACTCCATGGTATGGTTGTTGGCTTCCAACCCTTCTGGGCAATTATCAAGGCACTTTCCAAGGTGTAAGTAAAATCCACTTTTACACTTTGTGCAGAAATTTTTGTTGAAACAGGTATCACAGTCAGCTTTGCATTCTGAAATAGAAAAAAAGGAAAGAAATATGCTTTCATTATCTTCACTTATCTATTGCTGGTCCAGGTCTGTATGCTTACATTATACGCACAGGAGACTTGTGCCAAACACGCTTAGGATTCAAAATTAATTTGCCAGACTGGATTATGAATTCTTCCACAGTCATTCAGTTGACATACATCAGCCATTGATTTTGAAATTATTGTATCGATAGCCCTATGAAAAGTTTTTGGCAATGTGTCTATTGCCAAAAATGTTTATAAGACCAAGTATTTACTTATATTAAATGACAGTAAAAAGTGTTTGATCAGAGCTTTAACGAAATATACTGCTTTTGGGCTGTTTTGGCAGTCTATTCATTCGTTCAACAAATATTTGATTGTCCACTATGTGCCTAGCACTATTCTAGATATTGCTTGACAGCAGAGCATACAAGAGAGATAAAGACTTCACAGAGTTTACATTTTAGGAGGGGAGATACAATAAATAATAACAACATCTGACCCTTATATAGTGATTACTATAAGTCAGATATCGCTGCGAGTATGTTATAATATTAAGTCACTTAAGAGGTTTAAGTTGTGGAACTTATTATGAGGACAATAATCTAGTGAGACAGCTCCTATTATAATTTCCATTTTATAGATAAGGAAACCAAGGCTCAGAAAGATTATGTAACTAACCCAGGACCACAGAACAAAGTGGTTCCAGAGTGATTAAGTGCTCTGGAAACAAGAACTATGGCAAATGACCAATAAGGGGAAAAGGTTGATTATTGTGAGTAAGCAGGTCATGGAATGCTTCCCTGAGAAGGTGACATACGAGCAGAATCTTGAATGAAAGAAGAGAGCCAACCAAGCAAAGATGTAGGTAGGTAAAGAGCTTTCCAAACTGTCAGAACAGTAACTGTAAAGCCTTGAGGTGGCAAGATCTTGCAAGAAGACCAGTGATGTCAGTGGAAAATGGCTGAGATGCGTTCACAGGAGAGGAGTAGGAGAGGAAGGCAGGGCTACGTGTGGTGTATGACAGAGGAATGATACTTCTGAATTTAGATTCTAAAAAGTTACTGGGTCTGCAGTGGGTCTGCAGACTTTCAGTGTCCAGAGGAGAGGGGATAACAGTGTTTTCAGCGTTCATTTCCAACAGATAGATAAGTGTTTCACTGGTTATACTGGAATCCTTCTTGAAGCAAAAACAGCTGAATTTATTCTTTAAGTCATTAAATACTTGGATGTTATGATCATAATGGGAACTCAGATGGCATTAACGGTTACTGTACTTTTCTATACATTCCATGAGTAATAATCAGGTTCTCAGTTTTTGCTTTTATAATGTAAAACAACAATAACACAAAACTTGAGTGCTTTTTGCAAGAGGTGAAAATTTTCCTGCTCTGAGGGCTAAGTCCAAGTATGGTTTAGCCTAATTATCAGGTAAATATCATTATTTCCTGAACACTGAATATCACAAATACTCTAGAGGCCAATAAATCTGGGAAGTCCCCAAGGATGAGATAAAAACATAATGCCATGTAGCACTTACTTGTACACTTATTTATATCTGGATATCGAGTTCCATAATATCCACTTGGGCATGAAGAGAGACACACTCCAATCTGCTTCATGCCAATTCTTTCCAGAACAAAAAATAGTCTGGGCTTACATGACAAACATCCATTGTAATCTGAACACGTTGCACAGCCTCCTTGGCAGCCTTGACTGACGTTAGAATGCGCTGAAAGGACAAATGCAGAAAGATAAAAACAAATGTTAAATTATAAATACAGAAGTTCGATGACATTCTCTAGGCAGATGGTACACTTTTCATTAGGTTTCAATTGGTGGTAATGGGTGAATGAGTTGGAATTTTTGTTTCCCTTTTCTATGATCTACTATTTCCCTTTAATACATACATAGTTTTTAATTAAAAGTTCTTTTTTGTTAGTACAACTAGTATTTATTTTTTTTTTTAATTAAAAGTTCTTAGAATTTGGGAATTTGGAAACTAAGAATATACTGCCTCAAACTATTTATAGATCTCTCTCTCTCTCTCTCACACACACACACATGCACACGCACACGTAATGAAAATATTCTCATTGAACCAGGATCCTGGAAGATTGGAGACTGGGTAATTTTGCACTGAAAGCAATGCACATTAGTTTGCTTGTCATTTATGTGGTGGATGAAAAGCATGCATCTAATCTCTTCAAGCAAGGATGACAACATAGATGAAGGTTTAACTTGAGCAAGGATACTTCCTTTTAGGATATCTTTTTTCAACTGTGGTCTGTTAGCGAACACAGTTTTACCCTTTGTTCCCGTGTAAATTGATTGTGAAACTAACATAGTTCCTTGGAATCCATTCTCCCATGCTTTCTCAAAATAATTTCCTTTCACAGGAGTTTTACATGTATCAGTTCACATTGATACAATGAAGAAAATGTGATATTTATCTTACCAGTATTTCCATATGATCATATGTGGTTATTTATATTACTAATTATAATTCATAGCATTTATAATGTTCATTTTATCTTTGGGGAGAGAATTCTTTTTTTTTTTTTTTTTAAAGATTTTGTTTGTTTGACAGAGAGAGAGGCAGCGAGAGAGGGAACACAAGCAGAGGGAGTGAGAGAGCGAGTAGCAGGTTCCCTGCTGAGCAGGGAGCCCAACGCAGGGGGCAGATGTTTAACGACGGAGCCACCCAGGCACCCCCAGGGGAGAGAATTCTTATAGTTCTTTTGTCTTAATCTTCCATCTACTCAAGTGAAATATGTATTTAGTGAGGACATGACACTAAAGACTAGAACTACACATACACCTGTGGCGGTGAGATTATTCATTAGCAAGTCTGAACAGATTTAAACAAACATGTGCAAGATTCATGTTTAAAGATCTTCACAACTTTAAACCTTCTTATGACTATTAACTGGCCATCAGCACATACATACGAGGGAAAAGGGCTGACTGAAGTACATCTCTCACATATCTGGTGTTTGGGATGTTTTCTTCTCATGTACTCTGTGTTCACATACAATTAAGTAGCTTTACTGTCCTTCCAGGAATCTGGAAGGGAAAAATTGTGACCTTTCTGAGAAACAAAGGTTGATGCACAGGAGTGTAAATGTATCCCAATGTATTCTGGTTTCTTTTGTTGTTGGTAGTGGGATTGGGCTCTGATGGGCCTTGCCATTATCAGGTCTGACTTCAGAGTGATGTTTGGTTCTTGCTAAGTTCTTTACCACAAAAACAAATCCCACCAGGCTTAGTTAGAAGGGGGTACCCATAAGCCCAATCAGCCTTACCACAGGGGTGCAAGGGTTAGCTGCAGAGAGGTCATTTGGTTGACCAGCATCCTCTGCCTAGAGGAAACCATCCCTGAATCAGCCACAGGAACCACAAGCAGCTCATTCTCATTCCAAGACGTTTTGTAAATAAACTGAGGAAATATGTGGGGGAAGGGAAGTTTGCTTTTCCTGTACATGCTCCTCTATGGGGTGGGACGGACATATAAAATGGCACAGGAGGTTTAGACATTATAGGACCTGGGGGACTTGTAAGTGAAAACTGTTTTCCAAGTAACAGGATCATTTTTTCATGCCAGTAAGTCAGCATTGGAGACTTACAGAAAATGTACATACATTTTAAGTAGGGAAAGACCCTAAAAAAGAAAAGGGATGAAGAAAGCATCCTGTGCTCAGAAGCTGGTTTGGCCCATTTTAAGACACCAGAGATACAGGTAAAACCTCATAAGAACTGTCTATGGAGAAGTGGACCTCCCTTTGAAAGAAAATCACTTCAATCCTAGGGCAGTCAGTGACTCTGAGTTTGAATGCAGATGGGTTTGACTGGTCCACAACAACCTATCTTTAACTCTGAAATGCAGCAAAGGAAACAAAATTATAATTTCAAGCACCTCGAAACTTCTGTCAATTATGATATAACTTTAAATCAGTTACAAAAAGAAACATGATTTAGAGGTGCAAAGCCTCAAAAAGGATGTACCTTAAAATGCATTTCATTATAAATTTTGGGTTTTGGGTGTTTGGAAACTTCTCCAGGAAAAAGCCCCATAAAAGGACCCATAGTTAGTAACAGTTCCCACCAAAATTATGAGATATGCCAAGGTACTTTACTCAATTCTTTAAAACTTTCACCGAAGAAATCTAATAATCAACTCATAATGTTGGGCTGTTGCTTGTTTTTTTCAATTTTTGCCTTTTTAGAAAAAAGTGTTTGGCAAAGTCGATTTTTGAAAAAGTAAAGAAGACATAATTGCCCTAATTGGCAAAGAAAATTTCTATTTGTGTGTAATCAGGGAGTTCCAGTTATGGGCAGGCACAAATAATGGCAAACTTTATTTCTTCAGGAAAGTTTCAGTGTTATGCTGTGATAAGTGGGAAAAATTGAGACTGTGAAGCTCAGATTCTATGATTCTAGGTTTTTTTTTTTTTTTTTTTTTTTTTTTTACAGTTGAGTAGTAACTATTTCTTGAATGCTGTATAAGGGTCACTCAAATTATACAGTCAGTATTACACAACTAGGTACAAATTTCCCAAACTTCATCTTAAGGAAAGTTTTTACTTTTTATATGGAAACCACAGAAAACTTTGGTTTGGATTGACTGTAACTCTTTCAGCCTTAAAATCTTGTGATTCTAAACTTAGTTAAATTCTATTTTTTTAAAAAGATTTTATTTATTTATTTGGTGGTGGGGAGCAGGAGCAGGGGCAGAGAGAGAAGCCGACTCCCCACTGAGCAAGGAGCCTGATGCAGGACCTGAGCCAGAGGCAGATGCTTAACTGACTGAGACACCCAGGTGCCCCTTAAATTCTGTTTTTTTCATACTTCTTCTTTTCCATTCTAATAATAACTTCATTTTGTATTTCTGAATCACCTTTTTTTCAAACAGCATTTGGACTATTATTTCATATGAGCAATGGAGGTGTTAGTAGTGATGAGGTTTCATAGAATACTTAAGGTTTAAACCCAATCTTAGAAAACAAGTTGAACAAAACTAAAAGGCAACCTACAGACTGGGAGAAGATATTTGCAAGTGATCTATCAGATAAGGGGCTAGTATCCAAGATCTATAAAGAACTTATTAGGGGCGCCTGGGTGGCTCAGTGGCTTAAAGCCTCTGCCTTCCGCTCAGGTCATGATCCCAGGGTCCTGGGATTGAGCTTCACATCTGGCTCTCTGCTCAGCAAGGAGCCTGCTTCCCCCGCAACCCCCCCACCTTTCTGCCTACTTGTGATCTGTCAAATAAATAAATAAAATCCTTAAAAAAAAAAGAACTTATCAAACTTAACACCCCCAAAACAAATAATCCAGTCAAGAAATGGGCAGAAGACTTGAACAGATATTTCTCCAGACATCCAGATGGCCAACAGACACATGAAAAAAATGCTCCGCATCACTTGGCATCAGGGAACTACAAATCAAAACCATAATGAGACACCACCTCACACCAGTCAAAATGGCTAAAACAAACAACTCAGGAAACAACAAATGTTGGCAAGGATGTGGAGAAAGGGGAACCCCCTTACACTATTGGTGGAAATGCAACCTGGTACAGTTGCTCTGGAAAACAGTATGGAGATTCCTCAAGAAGTTAAAACTAGAGCTGCCCTGTGACCCAGCAATTGCATTACTAGGTATTTACTCCAAGGATACAAATGTATTGATCTGAAAGGGCACCTGCACCCCTAATATTTATGGCACCCCTAATATTATGTCCACAATAGCCAAAGTGTGGAAAGAGCTGAGATGTCCATAGAGAATGAATGGATAAAGAGAATGTGGTGTGTATATATACAATGGAATATTACTCAGCTATACTTACCATTTACATTGACATGGATGGAACTGGAGGGTTTGTGCTAAGTGAAATAAGTCGATCAGAGAAAGACAATTATCATTTGGTTTCACACATATGTGGAATGTAAGAGACAGTACACAGGACCATAGGGGGAAGAGAGGGAAACTGAATGGAAGGTCATCAGAGAGTGAGAGAAACCACAAGATACTCTTAACTATAGGAAACATACTGAGGGTTGCTGGAGGGGAGGGGTAGACGGGATGGGGTAACTGGGTGATGGGCATTAAGGAGGGCAGGTGATGTGATGAGCCCTGGGTGTTATATGCAAATGATGAACTGCTGAACTCTACGTCTGAAACTAATGATGAACTATATGTTGGCTAACTGAATTTAAATAAAAATAAGAAAATGAGTTGAAGTTATCAGTATGTAAGTGGCCATGGTGGGGCTAGAGGAGGGGACACACCAATTATCCACATCAGGAAGGACACTGGCATGAGTTCAGTGCAACTGATGCCTAAATAGTGGTGAATGGAAAAATGAGGACTATAAAAAGATCGGAGGCGCAGGACAGATTTAGATTACGGAACACTTTGTGGGCTGTGCCAAGGAAATTATTCTGTTCATATGGGGGATTTCAATCTGGTGAGTGACGTGATCACATTTGTATTAGAATGGTAGTTTCTCTGGCAGTATGAAAGGCACAGAAACTGGAAGAATCATGTAGCGATCAAGGTAAAAGACCGATGATAGCTTAAAATATAGTAAAGGTAGTGTAATGTGTTGCGGAAGTTATGAACACTCCCAAGGACATTTAGGAGGTAGACTCAATCAAAATGGTGAGTAACAAAATGTGGATTGAACAAGAAAGTGGATTTGAGAAGGTGTGTTTTGAGCTCCTGTCAGTGAACAGAAAAGGTGAGGGACAGCGGGGGAGTGAAAGCCTATGGTTAGAGTGGTAGGGCCAGTGCGTAGAATAAAAAAGTCTAAAAATATAAACGTGGCTTGGGATCACTGCTTTTACAGATTTTATTAAATATCCGGAAGTGATGCTTAATATATAGAACTTAATATTATAATGGTTGCCAGAGATGTAAATGAAAGTCTCTGGCTATAGCTACTTAATTAGAGAAGACACCTTGAAAGAGGACATGAAGAATGCCAGAAGAAGGAAACATAGTCCAAAATAAGGGACATTTGGTCAGAGAAAAAGACATATTTTCAGCTGATTTTTAACAATACTTTCTATTTCTACACTACTTTTGCTTTCAAAGCATACATCTCACAAGAAGCTAAATTAACTATAGTAACTATTGTTAGTAAACATAGAAGCCATCACAATTATTTATTTCGAAACCTGAAACTAGGACTCAAAAAAATGCTAAAACTTTAAGGCAAATAGTAAGTTTACATCAAAGGTTAGAATCTAGATCTTTGTTATCGGGTAACAATTTCTTTAGACATAAGCAAACTTTAGATGTGTAACAAGGATAAATATGAGTGGAACAATGAGCAAAATTCTTGGAAACGTTAAGTTAGGACTTTCTTTTCTACAAATGTGTCAAATACATGGTAAAATTAGTGTACCTTTCCCTAAAATTGGGAAATAGGAAAGCATCTTTTCCTAACTAGTATACAAAGGTTAAGTATGAAAAGAGTACATATTAATGCATAATTTAAACCAATTTTCAGTGTCAGAACTGTCGATACTCCCTGAGTGACTTCAATTTCTCTAGCTGTTGAGCCTTCCTACTATTTCTCTATTTGATAATCTTGTAATGCATAACTGATGCAACATAAAGGCTATAGTCATAAGAGTGGATCCATTTTTAAAAAATATTTATTTATTTAGTATAGAGAGAGAAAGAGCAGTGTCAGGGGAAGGGACAGCGAAGAGAGGGGGAGAGAGAGAACCTCAAGGACACTCCCTGCTGAGTTCAGAGCTAAAGGGGGAAGAGGGTTCGGCCTTGCTCCACTCGGGGCTTGATCTCATGACCCTGAGATTATGACCTGAGCCAAAATCAAGAGTTAGGGGTTGCCTGGGCAGTGGGTTAAAGCCTCTGCTTTTGGCTTAGGTCATGATCCCAGGGTCCTGGGATCGAGCCCCTTGGGCTCTCTGCTGGGTGGGGAGCCTGCTTCCTCCTCCTCTCTCTCTCTGCCTGCCTCTCTGCCTACTTGTGGTCTCTGTCTGTCAAATAAATAAAATCTTAAAAAAAAAAAATCAAAAGTTGGACAATTAACCGACTGATCTACTTAGGTGCCCCTCAACTAACTTCTTTGATAAAACATCCAGAACATAGAGTTTTAAATGGTAGAGCATTTGGTAAATACACAATCTTTGTCTATGCCCTTCAATGCTTATGATATACTGAACCAACTGCAGCACTGACATCTAAACTCCGTTCCTGTTAACAATTTTAGTGTAGGCTTCAAGGATTTGCCTTAGTTTAATTCTCTTCTAAAACCCAACTGCAAATGTACTCACATCTACTGTAAATTGCTGTGTGGAAGAAATCCAATATTGCATGTTGCCAATTACCTCTGGTGGTCATTTATTTGTGGCTAGAGAGTTCCCAGAAGTACAAAATTTGGTATGCTTTAGGTTTATAAAAGGTTTAACTTAAGTTTCTAGTAAGTGATAAATACATCAAAGTAATGTAGTGATTTTATAATTCAAAGAATAAAAGATAAATTGACACATTTGATAAAAGTTTTTTTTAAATAATATTATTTTAAAGACCAGATTCTTCCTAATGCGTACTTGTCTTCACAACATTAACTTCCTGCTCTTCTCTCTGTAGTGACCGTAAGTGATAGGGCAGGGATAAGAGGCCAGTGGAATTCTGTAATCAGAGCTAGTTCTGCATCTGTCCTTTCTTCCATGTCCTCCTTTTATGAGGATGTTCACATTGATTGGAAGCTTCTTGAAAGTTGGTCTTGATAATGTCCTCATAATCTTCTTGATAATTCCCAGCTTCTACATAGGGCAGCTATGGATTAAATGGGTTCTCAATGAAGAGTTTTGATTATTGAACAGAAGGCACTAAATATGAAAGATAAGCTACTTATTTGTTTTTAAAAGTAATAAAGATGCCAGATAGGTAAATACTTAATAGAAAGCATAACTGATTTTTAAGTTGGCCGTTCCTATAAATATCTGGCAAAGGAATAAAGTTTCAAATCATATACACAGTGAGATGCTTAATTATGAAATAAATAATTTGAAATTTAAAAAAGAAGTTTTTCTAGGTACCATCTACTACAGTTCTCTGTTAACCTAAAGGAAATGTGGACTTATCACTGCCTAAGAAAGGACAACATATTTCTATCATACCTTGGGTCTTGATTGTTAGAGAATAATTTTTAAGTTTAATATAGTGTTATGGTCATGGAAAGAGATGTTTCATGGGTCCTCTGGAGTGTCTGGAATTATTCACTTTAAGAAAAACCTAATGTTAAAAATTTGAATTACTTGGCAATCTCTTTCAAATTCTATTGGGTCAACCCCAGAAAGTATTGAGAGTCACTGTTTCTTATTTATTTATAAGTTAAAGCAGCCAAGGCAGATCAAACAGTGGCCAGATCTCCACAACCATTTGTTAGGCACAGACAGCAAATTATCAAAAGCTGTTTGAATGAATATAATTACCTATTGGCATGCAATGCCCCTTTACATTCTCAAATGATGATAGCTGGATGAATAGAGGCCTATCATAGTCCTTCACTATTATTTCTGACTAGTAATTTGTTGAGAGAGCCATGTTTATATAAACAAACATACACAGATTTTGCTATTTTTGCAGTGTAGCATCTGATGGTGTGTACATGTTTATTGTACATGTGGGTGTACACAAAATGCCCACATACATAATTAGACACATGATACACACACTCTACTTGGTCTTTTATCAAAGTTAGTAGCACAGACATTAACTGACCTGAAGCATTAGGATAATAGCATCTGCCACATCTTTTGTCCCACTGAATCAACCTTGAATATTCTGCAAGTTTTTGCCCACACCAATGGCTTCACCAAATTCCTAAAGTCTCAGAGAGGAATGTATTCACCAGCTGCTGAATAAAGCCCCGTTAGGGCTCCACCATTATTATGTGGGGAAACATACTGTTTTTAATGGAAACTATTTCTTTGAGAACTTGGAAAATCTTTCTCTTTCTCTTACTGAATAATAATTTCCTGAAGGGAGTCTAATATTTATATTCTATAAATATTTTAAAATAAAACCACAGCAATAAAACAGACCTAACATTAAATAGCAATTAGCTAGACTTTCCACTAAAATCAAGCCAGCTCAAAATATTATAAAAATGGCTAGCAAATGATGGCAGATATAGAATTCCTGAAATCTAAGCTATGATGAATATTTGGTAGCTAGATGCCAGCTTGGTGGCCAAGGGCTGTGTTCTGTCTCTCCACAGGCTACAGAAGTAGGACTAGAAATGAAAGACAGATGAAAGTGGGCTGCACCGTATACACGTTGTGAAAACCATGATTAAGGTTTTCAGCAAAAATTTCTAGTAACTCACCATGTACCCTAACCCTACGTAAGATGTAGTAAATGTAGGAGTGAATAAGACATCTAGTTCCTGATCTCATGATGTCAATCAGTAATAAGCAAGTAAATATTTAAATGCTTAAAGATTGTGATGGATATTGAGCGAAATAAACAGGTGAATAAGACAGGGAAGAACTGTGGGGAGCTAGTTTAAATACAGTGGTCAGGGAAGGCGCCTTTTATAATGTCACCCTTTAGCTGAGATTGGGAAAATGAGGAAGAGTCAGCTATGAAAAGCTAAGGGAGGGAGAGTATTCCAGGTGGAGCATCAGCAAGGGAAAGGATTTAAAGCCTTTGGGAAAGAACCAGGCAAAAGCAACAGCACTAGGGGAACCCATGAAGCTGCAGCACTGTGAATGGTAAGAGATGAGTTTAGAGAAGGAGGGTAGAGCCAGGTCCTGCAGAACCTTGCGGACCTAGGTAAATAGCTGGGATTGCGTGCCAACTCTGTATAGATTCTGCATTGCTAAATGAATATCAGAACGAAAGGAAAGAACACATTTTGCCCAACATAATCATTCACTTTGATTTTTGTTAATTTTATGGATCGTGAAATGGAAATAGCATCTTGTATTCCTTGAAAACATGTTGTTTTATCAAATTTTATATTAGAGGAGAATGTTCTGACTGGCCTGACAACATAGAGATTTATAGTCAGATTCTAATCTTTGAGGAGACTGTGCATCAATCTACATGTTCTTTGCTCTTGGAAATAGTTCATTTCTCCTTTGTTTCTCCTTTCTCAAGCAGTAATTTTAGTTTGCTTCGGAGTTTTACATTTTTGTTCTCTTTTCCTGGAGTGTGTGTGTGTGGGGGGATAGTGGTGGTGGAAAAGACACACAGGAAAATTATGAAATATATAAGAGGTTATAAGAACAAATAAGGAGAATAAAAATAAAACATTTTGCAATCTTACATATAATCGTTTCTGTATTTTCCTGAATTCTTGCCATTAGTGATGAACATTGACAAAGTCTAGGTAATTGAGAGGAACAGCATTACTGTTTTTATTTCTAATCTTCCTTTTAGAATGTCTATGTTATTTCTTTTTTCCATTAAATAGATTAATAGCTTGTGGGCTAATTCCAAAGCTGATTCTTCAAAAGTAGTGAAAACCATATTAGTTTTCCTGTGACCTACCAGATAGCTATAGTTGATTCTGCTGTTGACACTGCAACAGAAAGCATTTTGTACAACCAAAAAATAGTGTTTTTTTTTTCCTAACCACAAGTCGAAATTTATCACAAGGTTAATGCACCCTGCTACGGGTGTAAAATGTAAGGTACTAAATCAGCATCTCCAGCTGTAGCTAAGGGAGGGAAAGCTTCCCTTTTTCCAAGTGGCCATGTTCCCAAGTGGAGGTGAAGAGAGGACAAGAGGGAGTGGATAGGGGTAATGAAGACCCAGATTCCATAGAGAGCCAGGACCTGTTGATGAGTTAGTGGGTGGTAATAACAGCATTTTTCAGGAGACAGATCCAACAGTGTTCATCCAACAGTGGGAATCATTATGTGCTCTGGTCTGGCTGAGTGAGCCATTCCCCCCCACCTTTTTTTTTTTTTTAAAGGAGAGAATTAATTAGAAATCAACATAAACAGAAAATGTGATAGTTTAATGGTAATGAACCTGCATGCGTGTTATTCCATAACTACTAAGTTTGCATTCTTGAACAAAACAAACTTCAGTTTGTGCTAAAAACAAACTCGACTTTGTTATATGATGAATCAACTTGGATATTCTTGCCACATAGCATGCTGAAGTAGCATATTGATGGCTGAGGTCTTAGCATAAGCAGACAGCAGGCGAAAGACCTGCGGTATTTTAACAGGCACAAGGAGATGTGAAAATAGTGGGTATACCATTAAATAAATCCAGCTTTATGCGACCCATCTAAAATCCTGAGCAGGAAAAATAAGTGGATGTTTCTCCTAGAGTCACAAAATTGCTGACAGAGCAGAAGGTGCTGATACACACCTTTGTGAATTTGATTCATTTTTGTACTTCATGAGTCCTACACACTTCCCAGAGGAGCACAGGGACTGGGAGGTGGTGGGCTGGCTTTGGACTCAAACAGAGTTTTGAGATTTACTAGCTGAATAGCCAAAATTTATCTCTTTATTCAGCTACTCATTTAGACAATTAAACTCTCCAACATCCACACACAGTGAATGAACACCTGAACAGGAATAAAACCAATCATCTGTATCAAGAAGTTCACAGTCTGGTTAGACACAAGTAGCTTTTTGAACCTAAGCTTTCTTATCTGTAATGTGGGAATATCTACTTGATAGGTACTGGAGGGATTAAATGGGATCACATGTAAGCACCTAGCACTCTTGTAAGCACTTGTAACAAGTCAGTATGCGCAAGGCATTTTGTTTTACCCAGGAAGTACTAAGTATAACCTTGTACTAGTTCCACTCTTCTTCAAGGCAGCTGTGAAGCTTCAGTCAATAAGGACTCAAAAACCTTCAAGCAAGGAGACTGGAGAGAGGGCAGATGTTGATGCTGCTTCTAACACAGATTTGGGGAAATTTGGAGAGCCAAGGACTCACTAACAGTCATAATAAGAGACTACTTTTTAAGGATCACAGATGCAGCTTTTAGTGAGTATCAGATATGGTGCTCTCACCCCACATTCTGGGCAAGAAGTCCTCTGGGACTCTAGCAACCCACTGAAGACAAGGACGTGCTCAAACATACCGAAAGAGGTACAGTGTGCCATGGAAATGATACCAGAATGGTATAAAGAACCTGACAGTCTTTGCCAGTGAGGTTTTAAAATTTTACTGTGTGTAAAACTGAGCCAGAGTACGTTTTATTAATGTGAATGCATAGGTTTCATTCTAAAAAATTCTGATTCAGGAGTGAAGTGGTGGGCCCAGGGGCACCTATAAGAAGCTCTTCATGTGAATGTGACACAGGTGATACAGATACCTTACTTTTAGTTATCACATCCTTGCCATTTTCATGAATAAGTATTTATTCAGCGATAACTCTTACAGGGACTCAGAAACAAAACATGGTCTCCAAGAAGCCTACAATACAGTTGGTAAAACAGTCTTTTTTATTTTTTAAGGCCCATCAATATATAGACTAGAAATTGTAGCACAGCAGAAATTCCAAGGCACGGGCAGTTGCGGATGGCTAAGGTATGTGAAGATGCCAGGCAGCAGTCAGGAACAGTGATGGGACTTGAAGGAAAAGAACTTTGACAAATAGGGAAGAAGAGAGTGTTAGGAGCAAGAGTGTTATGCATGGATACATAAAGAAGATTTGGGAGAACGGTGAATATAACTGTGGAATTTAAAAGGATTTTAGAGCTCTTCCTTTTCTAGTTTCAGATGAGAACACTGTGGACCACATAGTTTATTAGCTTCTAGTGATAGAATAGTAAAACTTTGGAAGTTTAGAGGGATTTAGTTCAAACAGCCTCCCCAGAAGAGTCCATTTAATCATGTCTAGTAAAACAAATCTTGTGTTTTGGGGGCATCCAGTATAATTATTTTATAGCATCTCTATATACTGAACATCTTAAAACATCTCCCTATTTTGAACATAAACCTGCCTTTCAGGAAGTTCTAGTACCATAGAGCACACCCAATACATTTTCTCCTTTTTCTTTAAGAGAGTTTGTTAAATAGTGCTTGGTGCTTTGGATGGAAAGGTGGATAAAACCTGAGTCTGAAGTATGGTGAGAGACCATAAACAGAGTAAAGCCAGGGTGGCAAATATTACATACAAGGCCTCAGCAGAAAGGAGACAACTAACCATCTGGAACCACCTACATGGGAATCCTGACGTTTGAGCTGGATTTTGAGAAATATGGGGACACTGGATGGGGGCTTGAATTTAATCTTTCATAGAACTTGAAGGAACTGTTTATAGACAAATCAGCAACACGACTTAATTTGGTTTTAAGCAAATACTCTGATGACAAATAGAAGAATTTCTGGGGAGGGGAAAACTCAAACTCAACACACACAAAACAGACAATCATATCAAAAAAAGGGCAGAAGATATGAACGGACACTTCTCCAATGAAGACATACAAATGGATATCAGACATATGAAAAAATGTTCATCGTCACTAGCCATCAGGGAGATTCAAATTAAAACCATATTGAGATATCACCTTACACCAGTTAGAATGGCCAAAATTAGCAAGACAGGAAACATGTGTTGGAAGGGATGTGGAGAAAGGGGAACGCTCTTACACTGTTGGTGGGAATGCAAGTTGCTGCAGCCTCTTTGGAGAACAGTGTGGAGATTCCGCAAGAAATTAAAAATAGAACTTCCCTATGACCCTGCAATTGCACTACTGGGTATTTACCCCAAAGATACAGATGTAGTGAAAAGAAGGGCCATCTGTACCCCAATGTTTATAGCAGCAATGGCCACGGTCGCCAAACTGTGGAAAGAACCAAGATGCCCTTCAATGGATGAATGGATAAGGAAGATGTGGTCCATATACATTACGGAGATTTATGCCTCCATCAGAAAGGATGAATACCCAACTTTTGTAGCAACATGGATGGGACTGGAAGAGATGATGCTGAGTGAAATAATTCAAGCAGAGTGAGTCAATTATCATATGGTTTTACTTATTTGTGGAGCATAACAAATAGCATTGAGGACAAGGGGAGATGGAAATGAGAAGGGAGTTGGGGGAAATTGGAGGGGGAGTGACCCATGAGAGACTATGGACTCTGAAAAACAATCTGAGGGGTTTGAATTGGCGGGGGGCGGGTGGGAGGTTGCAGTACCAGGTGGTGGGTATTAGAGAGGGCACAGATTGCATGGAGCACTGGGTGTAGTGCAAAAATAATGAATACTGTTATGCTGAAAATAAATAAAAAATAAATTTAAAAAAAAGTTAATGGGATGTTATGTTATGTTTGATAACTGGCACTGCTGTTGGCTGAATTAGAACAGCACTAATGGGAGTAATGTGAGAAGAGGGGATGGATTTTAAAGTTATCTCCAAAGAAGAATGGGCAAGGTTGACAGGATTTGACAATCAATTTTAAACAGACAAATGAAAAAAAAACTAATAAATGGATAAACAAAGGAATAACAAATGTTGACTGTGTTTCTAAGTGGGGAGATGAGGAACAAAATGATGTAATTGACTGAGATACAGGGATTCAGAAATATCCAATTAGAAGGGCAGGGGCCTGAAGGAGGGAAAAAAGCAGGTAAAAATGACTATATTGAGGTCCTAAGGGCTGGACTTGTCTTTTCTCCTTTTTTATCCCAAAGAGATAGCCCAGGACTATGCATATTGATGCGTTCATAATAAATCATATAGAACAAATAAATCCCTTAGTTTTATAAAAAATAAACCCATCCAAAATCAAGAACTGAGACTTATAGAAATTTGGTGCCCTCACAAGAAAGGATCACCTAGCCTTGGTGGCACTCTTCAGAGGTTTTTTGATTTCACTAAAACATAAAATTTATGGACAGAAATAAAGGGGAGCAAAAGTTAAGACCAAACATCAGGATCATGAATAGTAGGCTATGGAGTTTACTGTGAAGATAACAAGGAAACATTACGGTTTTGAAAGATGGAATTTTAGGGAACGTTCATACATTATAGGAATTCAGAAAACAAAGTTGGGGGGATTCTTCTAACCCAGCATTTCAGCCACCGCACCTGAGTATGCATGAATTTAGGTGTGGAATCTGAGTGCTTTCCAAAGCCAGAGAGCCAAATGCTGGAGCTAAGCTTAGTTTCTTACGGCATCAATATCCAATTACATTTTCCAGAGTTTGAGATCCCTGATGTTCAATTCTGGTGACAGTCACTGGGGAGACAGGACCTGTGAAGTCAGTCAGGAAAACTGCCCAGGGTAGGAGCAAAGACACCTGCCAAATACTCCTCTGGCTTTCTGCCTACCTCACTAGATAAAACATATTTTCCTATGGTCCATTATAAATAATCACTCTTGAGATGCCTGGGTGGCTCAGTTGGTTAAGCAACTGAAACTGCCTTTGGCTTAGGTCATGATTCTGGAGCCCCTGGATTGAGTCCCACATTGGGCTCCCTGATCACCGGGAGGCTGCTTCTTTCTCTGATCTCTCCCATATCATGCTCTCTCTCTCTCTCTTTCTCAAATAAATTCTTAAATAAAAACAATCACTCTACATTGAGACTACAGAACCAAAACCTTTTGTTACAAAAGAGACACAACATAGCTCATTTTGCTTCATATCCCCGACAGGCATGCTGGTTTGGACACCGTACCACCAGAAAGTGCACTGATCAATTTTTATTAGGGAGCTGATTTCAGGAACCTAATTCGTTATTCTTTTTTTTTTTTTTTAAAGACTTTATTTATTTATTTAACATAGAGAGAGAGAGAGAGAGAGATTACAAGTAGGCAGAGAGAGAAAATGAAGCAGGCTCCCCACAGAACAGAGAGCCCGATGTGGGGCTCTATCCCTGGACCCTGAGATCATGACCCGAGCCGAAGGCAGAGGCTTTAACCCACTGAACCATCCAGGCGCCCCTCATTATTCTATATCTAACAAAAATACTAATTATAGATGGTGAAATAGCAAAATAGGAATGGTCTTTTTAAAATCATTTAACAGAATGTTTTGGCAGTCCTCTCCCTTCTCCAAAGTTTTGCTTTTCAGTTTCAATTATCTGTGGAAACCATATTTTGGGAGCAAACGAGCCTCCTAACATAGTGACAGAAGGTCTATTGTAGCCTAATGTTTATGTTATTCGCCTCACTTTATCTCATCATGTAGACATTTTGTCATCTTACATCATCACGAGAAGAAGGCAGGAGCATAGAGTAAAATAAAATATTTTGAGGGAGAGCACATTTACATTACTTTTATTACAGTATGTCGTTATAATTGTTCTATTTTATTATTAGTTATTGCTGTTCAACTTCTTACTGTGCCTAATTTACAAATTTTAACATAGGTAGGTATGTGTAGAAAAAAAAACAGTACATATAGGGTTTGGTACCATCCCTGGTTTCAGGCATCCACTTGGGGGGTTTTGGAATGTGTTCCCTGAAGATAAGGAGGGACAAATGTATATTACTACAAGTCTCTATTTTTAGTTTCTTTTAGTTTATAAGGACCATTAGAGGAGCCATGGGCTTAGATTTTATTTTTAGATTTGATAGCATTTTTGTTCAGTCTTTAAAATGGCTTATTTAGCAGCCTTTTCCCTCAGCATCTATTTTCCCGTGGATGGGCTCACACATGGATATTTAAAGGAAAGGACCTTAATGATCCACCAATTCACCTTATCAGCCAGTAAGAATACTGAAATCCATAATAGAGATTTCCCTAATTTACATGCTTTTATTGTCACACACCAAGGAAATTATACTAATAGGAGGAACTTCACAGGAGATAAATAGGGATCGTGGTCACAAAGGAAAGGCCATGGACTGTAGTAAAACAGAACAAATATGCCCCTTTCAGAAATTTGAGATTGAGTTCTGCTCAAATTTACTAGCTTTGTGACACTATACAAATCACTTAACATCTTTAAGCTTGACCTATAAAACGAGAATGGTAAAACCTGCTCACCCATTTCAGGGGGGTATTGAAAAACTCAAATGAGACAATGTTCATAAACTGTGCAAAATTATATTGATATGTTATAGTTAACAGTGGGCGTAAGTGATACTTGACCAACTAGGGCCAGACTGGAATCTAATCATTCCCAAGAACAGACTAGGAATACATTTGATGAGAAAACTGACAAGTGTATTTGACGAGAATATGTGTAACTGGTTTGTTGTTTTAAACTGTGCCCTGATATGAGTCATGTTAGACTAGGGTAACAGGTTGTAGTTAACTTTTTAGATTTGGATCTCATGGAGTAAGGAAATAAGGAGTCTGTGAAGTAAGTGTTGATCCAGTGAGCAGATAATTCTCTTTGAAATGACCATTAATTAAACAAATAAGAATCAGATTGCCAGAAGAGCCACAGAACGCATCTCTGGAAGGCCATCCTGCGAACCTATCTGCTCTGTGGCCTTTGGTGTTACAGAATGGCCAAGGGAGTTGTTTCTACTCTCGGGTCCACTACAAAAAGACTACAGTCAGCTACCTACTTCCCTGGACTCTTTTTTCCTTAAGTAATTTGAGGGGATTATGCTGCATACACTACTCACCAAAATCTTCCTACCTACTAAAACATGTTGTTTTACTTACCTACTAAACACGTGCTCTTTCTCTAATATTTTCTATTGACACAAATGGCATCAAACCATTCCCAAAGCTAAGATTCTAGAAGCCCCACTCACCCTCAACTCCAACCACTCCTCCCTATGGAGTCTACATCTTTAGCTCAGAGAGCTCCCATCTTTCCACTTCCCACCAGGACTACTGCTACCGTTTAGCAATTAGAGCGATCTTTTAGGAACAATCGTTAAGATTTTATCAGGCCCCTGCTTTAAAAATGGCTTAAAGGCTTCTCACTGCTCTTCCCAAGTAACCACTTCTGCCAGCTCAGTTTACTCTCTCTCAACCTCATTTCTTGTCTAAGGAGCCATTTGTAGTACCCTCTCAGGTGCAGAGAGAACTCCCCCTCATTTAAACCTCCTGCACTGTCTTCTTGATGAAAAGCAGAGCTTAATGAGAAAGCTGTCCTTTGAGTCAGAAGATCTGGGTATACTCTTATGTCTACCATTGCTGGCTGCTGCCACTTTGGTCAGTTGCTTAATGGTTTGGGGCCTCAGTTTCTTCATTTTTAAAACAGTTAAAATATGTTGTGAGGTTTACAAGAGATAATACCCATAAAAGCACCTGGCTTTCACAAGTTAGTACTAACATACAGAAAAGAACTAGAACGTGCTATTTCCAAGGCTCTGAATTCTGGCAACTGACCTCTTTAAAGCTATCAGTTGATGTTAGGAAAGGTCATCAACAAACTTACATAAGAAATCCAAAAACATGTTGATATGTGTTGGCCAAAGTGGTGCCTTAAGCAGTCTGGAAGCTATGTCCCATGTCCTATGTCAAGGGGTGACCATGAGAGGTTTGAAAAATGCCTCCGTGAGATGGACAAAAATGCACTATTTTTAAACACACAATATTTTAGTATTTGTTTGGTAAAAGTAATTCCAGTTAATGAACTAGCATGGAAAGTTCAACTATAGAAATTAGTCAATGTGCTGAAAAGGGAAATTTGCTCAGCCAAACTATGTCATTCCCTTACAAGCTTTACCTAACAATGCCAACTACGTTTATAGTATGCATAGCATACTTCCTATGATTGTCACAGACGTCATGCTGAACGATGACTCTTATCCATTGGTCATAAATTTTCAGACAAGATAATACTGGGAGGCCCAATAAATTCCAGTGTTTTCTGTTGATCTTCCTTCCACCTTCCTGCCTCATCCTCACGTGCTGTCTGGTATCCTTGTTTTCCAGAGAAAAATCTGGGTGTGCATTGGCTCATTTGTAAACCTTCTCATTAATTTCCAATTCTGTTTAAACAAGCCTTAAAAAGAAATGTTATACAACTTAGAAAGAATATCTAACAGCTCTGATTAATCTTCAGCCGAATAATGTTTAATTCTTTCTTTAAATTTTAAATTTTTCTTTAAATTAATGTTTAATTCTCTTTCTTTAAGCATTGTGACATGCCACAAAGGTAGGTTTGATGTGTGCTGTGCTGACTTAATCTTAGCACATACTAAATGTTCAGTAAATCACTGCTGAATGAATTTATGCTGTTTTAATTAGGACCAAGTTTAATTTCAATTTTTCCTCATATTTTTCTCCCAAAAGAATTTCGTTTTCACTTGTTGGCTTTAAAAAAATAATCATGTAAAAAACTCCATGAAAGTATAAAGAAAAACTCACACTTCTGAATTGAAGCCCTAACTCCACATTCTTGAAGTTCTGACTGACAACTATCTAAGGATACAGCATGCTACAAGAAGGAAAAGGAAGAGCTCTTTGATTTTCCTGGTGGCGGGGGGTGGGGGGGCTGGGGGTGACTCTGAGATCAGTCTCTTGGTTTCGGATAAGTAAAAGATCAGGACTCTCATTTTATAGTGGGAGCAATGCAATCATAGACTAAATAAATGGTATTTATTTAGTACACAGCAGAATGTTATTAGAAATATACAGCAGAATGTTATTAGAAATCAAACCATCTGCCCCCTAACATGGGATTTTTTGAACTATAGTCCAAACTTCAGAAGATCTGGATCCGAAAAAGGCAACCAGAAAGATGTTATTCTTCTGCAATTAAGTTTATGAAATTTCCATTTCTTCTCCCTTAAATTTCTTTCATTATTTTCTTTGCTAAATTGTGGATAAATTTGGGATTCAAATGGGATTCAGGTGAAGACTCAGCAGTGAGTGATTGTCATTACACATTTGAAGCAAAACAGGAAAAGTAAAATCTCATTGTAGATATTTTAGTAGCATTATTTACATAGCATCTTTTTTCTAGAGTGCTTTTCCACAGGGGGGGAAAAATCCCATGTAAAAAAAAAAAATCCTATTCCTATGAAGAAAGGAAACAGCATATACTAATGAGAAATCTGAGATAGTGACAACAATAAATAAAGGAAGTGAATTAAAATTCAAAGCTTTTTAGATTTTAGTGTAGGCTCCAAATCATCAAAAGTAGGGAGAAATAATAACTAGTCAAAAGAATATGCACCTTTTCTAGTCAGTATCATAGTATTCATTAATAGTATATAAATAACTTAAAATTCAGTCAATGAAGCCTCTGAAGCTTTCAATTACTTAGCTATGTTATCCCCTAGTACATATAAATACCTGAAAATACTATGCAAACAGGAAAGGGCAGAGTGGAACACGGGGGGGGGGGGGGCTCTGACCCCTTGAGCCTAGGGTAGCAACCTATTTTAACAAGTGATATTTGATGTAAGCACCAGAGCCTAGCCATTACTCCTCTTCATAGTCTTTAAATAATAATAGAGAAACTAGAGCGTATATAAGACAGGATCTCAGATGTATTCCTTTATTTGGGAGGGGACATGGAGAAATAGGTAAGAACAGCTTTTGAACATGTTGATAAAGAGAGCTGTAATCACTGATCCCCCATCTTTTTAAACCACGAGAATACCAGTAGCAAATTCTTATTATTTTTAGCTTAAATTAACTCATTTCCCCTATATTCTGTGCAAATGAAACCACATCTCTATAGTGATAAGTTAAAATAAAATTTTGCAATTCACATTTGGTACAGTTAATGTAATTCCTGTCTTGATTCTTTTACCCTTAGTCTTTTCCAGTATATTGGAATCTGTACATCAGACAGCATAAAGCCTGCTGTTGCAAACATTAATAAGATCTATCATTTAGGAGCAGCTACTTACACTTTGTTTAGTTTCTAATGGAAAGGATTTCTCTAAATATTTACACCAGAACAGTTGTCAGAATGAATCCTGCAAACTTGCTGGCATACTCCCAGGAGCAGGGAACTGGCACGGGGGAAGGGAGATTCCTGGTCCCTGGTCCTATAATTTTAAGCAGTCCTAGAATTTCAGGGAGCCACTGATAGAATATGAAGGGTTTGTATTAACAAAAAGGTACTTCAGTGTGTAGCCCAATTCAAGTCAAGTATTTCAACAGCCACTGTTGTTCTGTTGTTTATTCTTCTTGTAAAAATGACTCTCCATTTGCTTCAGATTTAAAGGGATTATTTAGGTTTCAGCGACCCAGCAAATAAATTGTGTATGAGAAAAGAAATGTGTACACGAAGTGTGAAGAAACACCAAAGTTGTTTTGTTCAATGGCTCCCAAGGTGCTTAATATATAGAAATGACTTGTTGCTCCCATGAGCTGTTGAGTAAGAGTTAACATGCAAGACTTAGACAAGAGAGAACTGAAATCTGCCAAGATAAATGCTGCAGTTTTATAAATTAACTCAGCTGTCTATTTATTTTTTTCTTTGGAAGATTCTAAAATTAAGACTGTTCAACTCATCTTCGTATTGGTTTGGAATTTGGAGAGTATTTGAAGAAGTGATTTGGGGCTAGGAAGGGTAGAGAAAACATCCTGCACTGGAAAATCTTGGCAAGTATCATCTGAAACGTGTTCTTACCTGATGAACGGTAGCACTTGTGCCCCTCAGCCTGTTAAGAGGTTTGGTTAAAAACTATTACATAAAGCTTTCTGGGATTAAAAAGCTCTCCATTATAGTATGGGCAATATATTAAAGTCGGAGGCAGTTTTAATGAATTTCTGAAATGTCAGTGAGATGTCCACATGGGTGCTGAAAATGGCCGTGGTAGCCTGAAATGGCTGGGAGCTCCTTCTTCTAGAACTCTCCTTTAGTCTATGAGAAATTAAACTTTGAGGTATGCACACAGAATGCTCACAAGTCTGAAAACACACATGAATCAGGGCTGGGTCCGGGAAGCGCAGTGCTGGGTAGAATGGCACATGCTACTGATTATTGATACTAGGGTCAAGTATGCATCGACATGATCCTGCAAGTGTAAATGGCTTCCAAGGGAATCCCATTGATTTATGTTTACAGCTTGGATCTGCATCAAGCACTGAACAGAACTGGAAAGCTGGGTGGATGTCTTGGAAATGTGCTATAGGAAAGAGAGATTGCCCTTTCTTTGTAGAAGGGGCTTACGAGTTATGAGGATGACAGGAAGTGACCGGGTAAATGAAGGGCAGAGGAGCTGGAGATGCCACCTGTGGGCTTTTTCTCTTGTTACCAAACAGTAATGAAGGTCCATTTGGACTTAGATCAACAAATATGTCATAAATTGGAAAAGCATGACTGAATTCTGTAAGAAACAAATCTTCAGCAGCTCAGTATGTGCTCACATAGTTTGTGGCCAAGCAGCATTTGTCTGTATCTTTTGTATTTCCTGGCAGAAACGACATGCCACCAAAAAGTAGTGACACAAGTAAATATAGGCTACAGTCTTTTTTTTTTTTTAAGATTTTACTTATTTATTTGAGAGAGAGAGAGAGCATGAGCAGGGGGCAGGGGCAGAGGGAGAAGTAGGCTCCCCACTGAGCAGTGAGTACAATGAGACAGTAAGACGGGGGGGGGGGTTGATTCCAATCCTGACCTGCGCAGCAGATGCTTAATTGCTTAACTGACGGAGCCACCCAGGCACCCCTAAAGGTTATAGTCTTGCTGCTAAGTCTTTAAAAAATAGAATCTTCTTTTCTTAGTCTGTCTCATGGTCAAATTCAAGACCAAAGAAAATAAAAAATATAGTGCCACTAAACTGGTGATACCATATCGACTGCTGGTCATTGTAACTCTTCAGTGTGCACAGCGCAGGAGGTCAGGGTTTGTTAGCCAAATGTTACCTGGAGATTGCTAGTTGCCCCAGAAGGTTGGTCAGAAAAAAAACCTGCCTGCCTGCCTCTCTGTAGACTTAAGATAAACAATATCACCCAGCCACATGTTTAAACAAAAAGAGCCACTGACCCAAAGTCATAGGAATATTGAAATATACTGAAATTATTCTGCATTATAAAGGAATGTTAACCTACCACATTTAAGGGCAGTGAACAGTGGGATCCATCACATGAGGTAGACAGCGTATCTTTTCTGGATGTCTGAGGCAATGCCAGTAGTTTCCAAGGCGGACTTGCACTTAGGTTATTAAGCACAGATGGCATTTGTGCTGTATGAATATATTCCTATAAAAAGGTTTAACAATCTTCTAATTTCTAACATATTCAAAGTTTAAAATTAGAGCACCACTTACTGATAACTTCTCCTTAGCTACTTACAGCATCATGTTTCTAAATGGTATTCTTTTCAGTACAAGAAATCCTAAGTGCACTCTTGACCCTTTCTGAGCTCTGGAGGTTTTAGAACCCCTGTCCTGGAAATGTACTACAATTTTCTTATTTCCAAATGTTACTTCATATGAACTGACTTTAGGATGTTTACAGGGGATCTCTTTCCTTCCCATCCTAATCAGACACTTCTTTTACAAAGCCTTAGACTAAACTCCTGAGGTTCTTTTTATCTACTGAGGGAGGGAGGAGAGAACTTGCAACTGGAGACAGCAGGAATTTTGCATGTGTGCATTTGCCCCCCTGCAGGCAGACAAAGTGGTTGTTAAGATGATGGTGACATGATCTGTGCATGTATAGGGCATATTTTGATCTCTTGCCTGCTTAAGGTGAATAATCTATTGAAGAAAAAAATTGGTGGAAAAGCATTGTTTTCTGGTGGATTTCCAGCTCTCCATAACTCATGATTGCTCCCAATCCTTAGGGACAAGTAACTAGGTCTGACCACGGGGCAGTGGCTCAAGTGTGCTGTGATGACCCTCCTCCCCAGGAGCCTGGCTTTCCTCAGTCTAATTACTTTTGGCAATTGTGGTTATTGGGATTTGGCCTAGTGACTCACTAGAACCCGAATTCTCCCAAGGAGCCCCCTTAACAAGCAGAATTAAGTCTGACAGGAAGCCCAGACTTCCACTTTGCTTTTACATGGAGACTTCCCTGGTTTATGACAAGGTTTGGAAATCCTTCATGGACTAGGAAAGAATAATAAATGAGACGTGATGAAGATAACCATCCAAAGGAGAGCACATTAGGAGAGGAGTAAAAGCAGTAAGTTCACAAATAAACAACCCACCACAAAACTTAACCCACTGAGATGGAGTTAAAACTACGTTATTTATAGTAGTTTTACCGATCAACAGTAGTCAATCTGGAGTTAGTCAGGAATCGTAGAAACTATAAAAGAAAAGAATGTTTATTTCTTGTTAGGCAGTTTTCTAACCATGACGTGTTTTCTGAAGACAAAGAGTACTCTGGGGCACATTACCAATCATCTGGTAAGACCTGAGAACAGTTGTTTATCATTAAGTAGCTTTGAAAAAAATTTTGGTATGGCTGATACCCCATCTTTTATCCATTTAGTGCCTCACTCAGCCACGGGAGGATTCAGCAGCAAGCACATCCCCCTCTGGTTGCCCCTTGCCCAGTCGCACTGTTCTTGTCCTAGGAAGTCAGTGTCTGTTAAACTCAGTATCATGTCTTACTGTGTGCACTTTGTTTGCTCTCTTTTCTTAGACTCTCTGGCTGAGACAATTCCCTATCAGACAATCTTGTCTGCACTGGTCAGTGCCACAAGTTTAACAATACTCTACTGATAAACAATACGAGGTTATCAGACTACTTTATATTTTAAACCACTATCTGCTCAGATGATGTTATATCTCATCTCTTACCACACCCCACACAAGTCCATTTTGTTTGTCTAACCCCCATGAAACTGGCATTGTTTTTAACAGTTGCCCAGCTGTAATAGTTATTCTTGAATTAAGGGTCCAATAGTAGTTCTCAGTCTTGGGTGCAAAATCATCAGGACTGCCTAGGAAAACACAAATGTGCAGGCCACATCCCCAGAGATTGTTTCATTTGGTCAAGGGTGGAGTCTGTCTTTCTGGTTGGGGTGTGTGTGTGTGTGTGTGTGTGTGTGTTTATATTTTTTGTTTTAAAGATCCCCAGGTGATTCTAATTTGAAATCAGGGTTGAAAATCACTGTGCCAAGGCCTATAAATAAAGAATTTGGAGTGGAGGTTACTTTTAATACTCATGGTAAAAGTAATATAAATAGCAGATTTTATGAAGCACCATAAAGATGACTTTTCTGGAAAACAAAAAACTAGCCAGTGAAATATCTATTGTGGTTGTAAATTACATAGAAGGATTTTGATATTTAACTGTGAAATTATAGACTTTGCCACATCCTCATGCCTAAGTCAATCTTCTCTTGGATATGCACAAGGCAGATGAGAAGAATAGTCTTGCAGTATTTCATATAAAATGTGCTATTCTATTGCTCCTAAGGAAGAAAATCAGCAACTTCTTATGTTTAAAAACCATCAATAGGGTAAGTTTAAGGAAAGAGAGCAAAGGGGTAGAAAAAAAAGAAAGAGAAATGGGAGAATGTACTAGAATACCAGAAGTAACCTCTGTAGTAAATGTTTGGGAAACACTTGTGGTTGATTAAATGAGGAGGAAGAAAGAATGAGCAAAGAGAGAGTAAGGGAAAGAAAAGGTGAGGTGGGGTTTGAGAAAATGAACTTACGACTGCCCTAAGTACTAATCCCAGTAGTTGAGGAGATGTGAAGAAATCAGAGAAGGACACAGGCTTTGAAGCCTAACCTGGGCTGAAATCCCAGGCCCAGCACGTCTTTGTTGAGTGACCTCAGGTGACTAACATGGGGCTACTGACACCATCCTTACAGGGTAAGTCTGAGGACTAGATGAGATAAACTTCTGCGAAAACATCAAGTACAGGATCTAGCCCTCACAGGTGATTTAAAACATGGCAGCTATTTAAATAATAACCAGTATCTCAACATTCACTTTGACAAATAAATATAAATGAGGAGTAAAATAACATATATATGAATATAACAGTGGCTCTGAGAACCATGAAACTACAGTTTGCCGGGAGGCACTTACACACACTTTGGCATAAAAGTTTTGTCTCTTTCTTATCAGTGAAATGTGACTTCTTTTTTTTTTTTTTCTGTTTTTTGAAATCATGAATATAAATTTTGTTATATTCTTTTTTTTTAATTTTTTATTTTTTGTAAACATATATTTTTATCCCCAGGGGTACAGGTCTGTGAATCACCAGGTTTACACACTTCACAGCACTCACCAAAGCACATACCCTCCCCAATGTCCATAATCCCACCCTGTGACTTCTACTGCCTTTCCTTTTATGACACCCTTTGTCATGATTACTATGTTCATACCTGTGCGGTCCCTTTGTATAGAAAAAAGAACATAATGATGAGAAACTACGTTCTTTCTTTTTTCTTACCAACTTATCAAGCATATGTTAAAAAAACAGTGTTCTAAAATAAGCATCTCACAAATTCTGTTATTTTATATTGTGTGGTGGTGGTTTGTATTATGTGGTTATAAAATGGGGGCTGCTTTACCACTTACTCTCAGGAATGTGCTTTGTATTGGGGTATAATTATAAATATGCTTACTAGCTAGTTTTCTGAGGCCAGATTTTAGGAATGAATATAGTGTACTGGATTATTGTGCATTCATCCTAGAAAGATGTTTTAAGGTAACTGAATCTAATCCCATGCCAGTGCAAAGTGCTCAGAAGACAACTAGGAGGATAAACACACTAGAAAATATTACCTGCTTCTGATGAGGAAGGCCAAAATTGAATTGGAGGAGAAAGAGGACGTGGGGCCTCGGTGTTACTAGGGCTGGATAATTACTCAGTGGGGATGTTGCAGAGGTAATACGGATTACCTCTGTACAGTATATACACTGTACAGAATATATACACTGTACAGATGGACTGGATTCCTTCAAGTGCCATCCCATCCTCAGAACCTCTCATTGTAAGAGAGCACACTTTGTAGAGAAATCTGCTTGAAAGGAGAATGCCACTGTTATGAGTACATGCTAGATCCAAATGGAATGATTAGGGGCCAGTCTCATATAATACAAAGAGTACTACAAAAATGAGAGGCTTCAGTTGAGATTGGTACATTAGACTCTTTAAAATAGACAAAGTAACTTAATGTAATTAATCTTATTTTGGTACTACCAGTAAGAGTCTCAATGTCAGCTATGAAAACACTTTTAATAATAATAAATATGGCACCACTAGATTTTATCTCATGCATTCAACTATCTCCCTTATATGACTCCTAAATACTTATCTTCAGCCCCGATACTATGAGATTTTGATTCTGACTTACTAGATGCTGGCCCTCAAAGTAAAGATAGCTCAAAAGAAAAATAAGTTTCTACCAAGTCTGCTTCCCTAACTTCCCATCTTTTTATTTCCATTGTTTTTGCATTCACCCAGATCTGAGTCCTTACACTACAAAATCAGGTGCTAAATATGACTCCGTCTCTTTTCCCTTCATATCCAATTAGTTGACAAGACCTAATTCAAATACTTGAATCCATATAAATCACTTGCTCTATATACTCCCTTGCTCAATCAATCTCTGTTATTATCACACAGGTCCTTATTATCTTAAACCTGGGTCATCACAGTTGCTGCTTCCACCCTAGTACAGGCCACTTCTGACAGCCTGTAAGGTGTATGTGGAGGGGTCTTACAGCTTCTCTCTAGCTGGATTCCAAACCAGCTTCCTGAGACTCCAAGCCCAAGGACAAGATGCACCTGCTTAAAGACTGAGTATGCTCATTGTGCAATGGCTATGGTTTTGGGGCACTAGATATTGTGAAAAATGAGAAATATCATAATTAATTCCATCTTTACTTTGATAAAGCTCTTATTAATTAATCTTTATATATATTTCCTTATAATAAAGGAATATTTGTATTTTCTTGCATTCTCAATCTTTATCCACTAAACTTAGTTGAAAAAGAAAATTAAATTTAGAAGAACTGTTTAACTATGACTATTTAAGTCACAGTCGTGACATATGTTCTCAGACCAAAAGACGGTAAGTTGAAGAGACAGGAATCTACTTTTTTCCAACAGACACTGGGGATTCTCCCTCAATGGCACCTTAAGTCTCAGTTTCTACCATGAACTTTTGATGCTTGCTACTCATCAAATTCTTAAAGGTCAGATGAAGCCCTAAAATAAGGTAGTGTTTTGAAGACTGGATTAGATTCTTGCACGAGGCATGACAACAGTTAAAAGCTATTAAAT
Organism: Mustela lutreola; assembly: GCF_030435805.1. Classification (NCBI taxonomy): domain Eukaryota; kingdom Metazoa; phylum Chordata; class Mammalia; order Carnivora; family Mustelidae; genus Mustela; species Mustela lutreola. The sequence goes on from NC_081295.1 coordinate 74,035,286, forward strand.
ATATATGTAATTGGGCAATCATATTCTTTAGTACCATTGAGTTTTCTCTATAAAACTTCCAGAAGAATTTTAGTGGCAGCAGATGGTAACTAGGTCCCTCGCCAAGATTACAAATAAGGCAGAAAAGCTTTTATCAGATAAGAGGCACCTGTAACCATATTTTTAAAAATGAATTTTTGAAATTATTCAAATTTTTCAAATGTGAAAAAAATGTAGGTAATTTGCTTAAAATTTCATCTTGTTGAAAACTCTCTAGAGCAGAAAATGGGATTTCATAGCATTCAATGGCATTTAGACAGTAAGCATCCTCAGCACCCCCACAATCCTTGAGAATGGAACATTCCACTCTTTTCAGTATTGCTGGATAAGTACTTTAAGCAGAATGCTAGTAATACTCCTGAATGGAAAGATCTGGTGGACAGGATTAAATAGAAAAAAAAATGGTCAGTAAATTCTTGCAGATGTGTATTTTATGCTTTACATATTTTGTTAAGGTGTAACTGCAAAGCATTTCAAACTTACTAGGTTATCCAACAGATGGTAAATTTAAGATAATCCAATCATTTTAAACCTGAAGAAAACATTCACAATTAAGAAAGTAACCCACATTTTTCCTCAAAATTAAAAGGAAGGTGAAAAAAGAAACCTATATAATTTATGATGCAACACTTCTCAAATGCTCATTCTCCAAAGCATGCCAATGTACCATGCACTGTTCAGAGAAGAAATAGTTCTAACCAAGTAAAACACGTAATTTCAACACACTGTCTTGCATGATCCTTTCCATGCTCTCAGAACTGAATGATGTTTTCCTAATGGTAACCAAAGTTGCTTCTTACATTTCATGAAATATAATACCCACTCTGATGGCATTTCAAGAATTCACTACTTGGAAAAGGATTTTTGGGGGGTGGGATGAGTGGATAACGGGGAAGTAGGAAAAAGGGTTAGGACAACATCGAGAATGAAACATTTAGATAAAGCGGGGAAAGATGATTTAAGAAATCACTATACGTAAAACAGTCTTATTTTTTGATACCTCATTCTTAAAATTGCAGGAAGACCATTTGGTCTTAACTCTATTTAGGGTTCTGACAATCCCACACGATATTCCACCAACATTACATAGACTTTAAAAGAACAACTGCATTAAAAAAAAAAAAAAAGATTAACCATGTAATTGGAAAATATTCTTTAGATATTTAATAGTAATCCAGAGATCTCTGTCCAGATTTAAATATTTTAAAATGATCCAGCGACTAATAAATTTGTTTTGTAGTATGGTGGTATGTATGGTTTCCCCATAACTTGAAAATCAAATCTAACTACATGTAATTTCTAGTCATTGCTTTCTGGGGACCTAATTTGTGGAATATTAAATTCTGGGTAAATATTTAATGAAGGAATGATTTTATCAAAAGCTATCTACCTGTAAGTTGAAATACTGTTCATTTTTCATGTTTAGAGGAACAATGAAATGATGACATTAAGTCAGTTTCACACTCATTCTTATATTCTCAGTTACTTTACGTAGAGTAATTGAGGATTAAAAAGACAATATTTAAAAATTATCATCCTTAATGTTCTAAGTAAAATCCTTCTATTGAAGTAATAAGGAATTAAAATAGTATAACAGGATTTGTTAAAAAAATTGAGGTGTAATAGTAAATATATTAGAATTTACAATTGTTTATATTTAGATATTGCCATTACTGCCTAAGAGTGTAAATGCAGTACAAACATTACATGATATGTGATTCATACAAACATCACATGATATGTTGCAGAATATTCTTTTTCCAGCAAATTTTACTCCTATCTTCTATCTATTAATGTTCCTTTCAAAAACAAAATACACTGGTAACTGAAGTAGACAGGTGAGAAAATGCACTGTAGCCAATTTCCAAACCATACTTCCATTCAAAATTAAATATTACAAAATGTGAAGGAGAATGAAAGATTTTTTATCCTATAGTTAACTTGATATTTACCATAATTGGCAGTGCAATTACCAAGAGTGTATCAGAATCTCAAAGAATGGCTCAATGTCTGAAACAATGTCCAGCAATGACAATATATTCCAAAAGGATGGTTTTATTTTATTACCATTAAAATTATTTCCCTTATTTTCTTACTCCTTTATTTCAGTCATTTTTATGAAGGATTTTTAGAAGTTTCACAGATTGTGCAATGACAGCTTTGTAATTGCAATGCACACAATGGCTTTTTAAAACTTGCATGTATCTAGAACCCAGATAATTAAAACCCAATTAATAGATGGCATCAGATAAAAAGGATACTATAAAGACATCTGATGTTTCTAACAATAATCTTCTGGAATAATATGATCCTATAATGTCTTCAGAATAACTGAATAATATCATTATATTTAGCAAGCTGCACGATTACTATTCATTATTGCTGTTATTACCAGATATTTAATTTTTTGACATTGGTCACTAATATATAATAATATAAGTATCACTTCAAAAATTTCCAGTCAACCACAACAGCTTATTTTTCAAACAAAGTGGATAAATGATGGTCTGAAGACATCAGACTTATTATTATTACTTAACATTCCCGACATCTTCTCTCTGATGGATCAGCAGGTAGTGTAAGCAGCAGGAGACAAGTTCTACCTACTAGCTGTATGGCTTTAATTAAGTTACTTAGCCTCTGTTATTCGGATTCTTCCTCTGCAAAATGGGAATATAAATATCCGCTCTTCAAGTTACTATTTAGGGGTCTGAAGGTATAACTCAAGGGAAATTCAGTGCAATGGTAAGGTACTGTGGTTATTATCATTATGGCAAGTATGACATTTACTTTTATTAGCAGATAGCCTGGAATTCAGAACCTGACTACTAAGTTGCAAAGACTGACCTGGAAGAGAGTTAAAAACTGGATTTGGGGGTTCTTGATTCAACACTGTACTTAAAGCCAAACTTTGCTTCTGAAAATACTGCTGGTTGGGGAATTTTGAATAAGGGTTGCATATCATTTTTATCATAAATAAGTTCAAATTAGTCATTTCTAGGAGCTATATTTGAATCCAAATAGGTAAAAAGTTATTGTGTATTTACTCACCCATAACTCCACAGATAATTTTTAAGGTGCAACATTTATGTTTAAAATGCTCTAAGAGGGGCACCTTGGTGGCTCAGTTGGTTAAACCTCTGCCTTCGGCTCAGGTCATGATCTCAGGGTTCTGGGATCGAGCCCCGCATCGGGCTCTCTGCTCAGCAGGGAGTCTGCTTCCTCCTCTCTCTCTACCTGCCTCTCTGCCTACTTGTGATCTCTATCTGTCAAATAAATAAATAAATAATCTTTAAAATGCTCTAAGATCACTAGTTTTCACAAAGTATAGACAAATGGTATAGAAGTTGTTTCAGGAAAACAGGACAATAGTAATGTGGCTTTTGCCACATCTGAGGATTAGCCATGATTCCCTAGACTTGACAATACTGAACACCACAAACAAATTACTTTTTTTTTTTTTTGCAAGAAACATTTCTACTAAAACATTCAAGAGACCACTTTAAAAAATTTTGAAAAAACAGTTCTTACACCTTAATTTTCTACCTCTTGTATTTTAGAAGTTTAGGAAAGTGAAGCTATTTAACTACAGGCCAAAGGGAGGTACTCTTAAATGTTCACTTTAGTTGTCTCTTTTAGGAAAAAGTAAAGACAACTATTTTCTGAAATACCTTTGACTACTACTTTACCTTTCATTAATTTTTTTTTTCCTAGACCTCATTGGAGGACAAAGTTCTTATACGTTTCTTTCAGAAATTTCCAAAAGACAAGTATGTGCACATGCAATTTGGCCTTGAGTTTCTGGACATTTAACAAAGATCTCTCCTTCCCATTCTCCAAAAACCAAACTGCACCTGCCAAGAGCCTAGTCTGTCTCCTCGAAGGACGCAAGGGGTCGCCCCTCTCCCAGGATTGTACCAGCAAACCCAGCCGCAAAGGCGACTCAAGGGCGAAGCAGCAAGGAGCGTCCATCCCTTAAGGGAGCTCTCTCCCAGCCCCACTCCCACAGAATAATTGGAATTTCAACCCAGCGCCACGCACTCCCTCCCTCACCCCCACTATACAATCAGAGGGCGCCTCTGTCTTGGCCTTGAGACAGGTGGAAAAGCAGTTCGCCTTTTGACTGCGATTTCTCTGGAGTATGAAACTAGAGGTGGGCCATCCCGCTGGTCCCAGCAGCCTTGGGGCAGCATCACCGGGCAGCTGGGGCTGGTGGGAACGAAGGGATGGCCAGGTTTCTTTCGCGTGTCTTCCTTCAAAACCAGGGGCCCCCAACTACAATCGGGGGGCACCTCTACACTGTTGCTCAGGATCCTGCCCCCCTCCCCTGAATTCTGTAGCTACTGGCCCTGGGGTCCTCAGTGGGGTGAAGAAGTAGTGTGTCAGAGCAATGCAAAGCAGGAGATTGCCCTTGGACTCACTCGGCATCCTTCTCCCCACCGACGTGAGATGAAGTGTCCGCGGGCACGCGAGGTGAGGAGGCAGGGACCACCAAGGCGCAAGGGCAAGGCTTAAGCCCCAGGCCGCCCCTTCGGTGAGGCGGCCTCTCGCCTTGAGTGAAAGGGTGGATGGAGGAGTTACGAAGAACACAAACCATTCAGAAGCCAAGAATAATAAATCGGATGCCCTGACATGTTTAGCCTGGGCCCTCCTGCCCCCTGCTACGCGGTCCCAGGGGTGGTGAGACCCAGCAGGAGCCCCTGGCACTTGGGCCCAGCTACGTTTTTTTAAAGGCAGTTTTCAGGTGAACCAGACTTTGTGTGCCAGAGGCTAATGACACAAAGGGAGCTTTTGGGGACCCTCACGTCCAGGGACAGGGCAGAGACAAACAGCGGCGGAGAAGCGATTGCTAAATCTCCATCTCACTCAAGCCTGGGCTATGTCCCCGCAGCTGCACCCGCGCCAGCCCGGAGGGGCTTAGCCCGCCGGCGCTCCAAGACTGGGTTCGCGCGCGGGACCCGTGGCTTCCAAGCGTCACTGGCTCCCCCGCGGCGGAGGTCTGGGGGGCTATGGGAGTAGCCTCGTTCTCTGTGCCCCGCAAACTCCGGGAAGAGTTCTCCCTCCCTGACCCCACCAGCGCCCCCCGAATCGGAACCAGGGTCGCCCCCAGCCCTGCTACTGGCGAACAAGGCTGCCCACGCTGGCACAGACCCCAGCGCGCCAGGCACCCCGGGAGCAGGGAAAGGTGCCATTCTCGTCCCGTCTGTCTCCGAATCTCTAGAGGACGCCACCTTTCAGAGAGACCAACCCGGGGTTGAGGGTGCCCTGGGGTACCCACCCATTTAATCCCAGCTAGGGCACTGTTTTCAGGGCGACTTCGCAAGCCAACCTTCCAAGTAACAGGAGACACGAAGCAGTGAGGAGGCGAGCCTGAGCGCTTACGGGGGAACCCCACCCTCACTCTGTGTCTGCCCCAGGAGACCCTTGAAAGAGCCTGAGACGGTGCAAGCGCTCACGCGTGACAGGCAAGATCGTTAACTGGAAACTGGGCATCTCCGGCTCCCAGTGGAGGGTTCGGCGGTCCTTTGACCCTCCCCGCAGTGGGATCGCGAGCGGCTCTGCAAGCGCGTAGACACGCGAACCCTGAGCGCCCCGCGTGCCCTCCTGCTCCATCCGTGCGTGGTTGCGAGTAGCAGCCGCGCAGGCGCTCGCTCGCTGGCTCCCCGGCCGGCCCGGGGGCAGTTCGCAACCCGAGCGAGGTGTTCCTGAGCGAGGCAGCCACGCGAGGTGAACCGGCGCCGCGGCCGCTCCTCCCCCCGGCTCTTCCTCAGCGCTCGGGGACATCTCGCGGGCCGGGTGTCTAGGATGCCAGGGGCTCCAGCCTCCCGTCCCAGTCACGGAAGGAAAGCACAAATAGCTAGAGCTAGTCTAACGAAAACCGGAACGCTTTCTCGAACCTTAAGTAACGAGGGGGCGGGAGCCACGTTAACGGCCGGTCCGCCCGCTTTGGCACCCGCGAGGATGCGGAGGAAGAGAAGGGCGCGCAGAGGCAGGCGTGAAAGACGCGTTGGATCTCGGAGGCGTGGGGTGCAGGGAGGGAGGACCGCTGACGCCGGGAGCCGACGCAGGACCGGCAGAGAGACCCTACAGGTGAACGCGGCGGGAGGGAGCAAACGTGTAGAAAAAACCCTGCACTTACTTCTTCGCTGGCGCCTTCCCCTGGAGGCGTTTTGGCTGCCGATGTATTCCATAAAGTTCAGAATGATAAAAAACCAAGAAATCAGTCGCAAGTGCATAGTAACCCAGTAATGTTTCCTTTCCTTTCTTCCTTTTCTTTTGTTAATTATATTAAATGTTCTAGAAATATAGGTAAGTGTTAGGCGTGTAGAGAGGGAGACCCCAAGCAGCGGACAACTTCTCCACTCAGATCCGATAGGCGTGCCGAGATGGCAAACGAAGAAGCGGGTCGGGTGCAGGGAAACCAACTACTGTATTTTCAAATTGCCCTCAAGCGCGGCCGTTCCGCAGGGGTGGCTGTCAACACCGCGAGCGAGGGTTCCACGAGCAGCGAGCGGCCTCGCAGGGGCGGCCGCAGGTAGCATGGTGAGGGGCGGCGGCGGGCGGGATCCGGGCGGGCGGGTACTGGCGGCAGCGGCCCCTGGGATTCAGAGGTTGCGGCGGCTTCGGCGACCACGGCGGGGGCCCGGGGATCGTAGGGGAGCGGGCGCCGTCGGCACCGCGGCCATGGCCAAGGGGTTGGCGGAGAGACCCCGAGCTGCTTCTGCTGTTCGCGAGTAGGAGCCGCTCCAGTGGTGGAAGGAGGGAGGGAAGGAGGGAGGGAAGGACGGGACGAGGGAGGGGGAAGGGGGGATGGCTGCGGGGGGCGGGGGGAGCTCGGGGGCGGGGAAGGAAACTGCTGGAGCAACAACCCTGAGCGACCTCAATAACTTTCAATTTCAAGAGGGAAAGAGGGAGCTGGAAAAGTACAGGCGTTGCGATTTGGCAGACGGACGGGAAGAGGCGCCTAAGGGGTCCCGGGTCTGCGACGGAGCATCTCTGGACACTGCAAAGAAGGCGGAGAACGCGAGCGGGGGGGAGCGGGGGAGGCAGAGCGTGGCGAGAAGAGCCCCTCAGAAGGCAGCTTTCGCGGGGAGAGGTGGGCGCCCTAGTGCCAGGAGTGTTGAGGCCGAAGGTCCCGCGGGCGCGAGACGCCCGCCCCCCACTTCTGAGCCCGGCTGGTCTCCACCGCATCAGGCTGGGCGCACCAGGCTCTCCCCACTGAGCGCCCCTGCTACCTCGCGCCTCCACCCCCAGGACCGGCGCGCCACGACTGGCCGGCCCCAGGGCAGCTCGCCCCTCGCCACCTAGGCAGATTGCTGGAGGGTTTCTGTGTGCGGGCTTCTTTCCGGTTTTCTTGAGCACCCACTCCTTTGCTTTCTTCCTTTCACTAAAGGTAGCTGCAGTTGGTTCCCGGGCGACTGATCCGGAGGAGCTCAGTGGGCGCTGACGGTCACTTCGCGGGCGGGTTACCTGCCCCGAGTGGGAAGGACCCCGCCGTGTGTGCGTTCAGGACCATCCCTTTGGAAATTCGGTTGTGCTGCGGCTTTCGTCCAAACTGAGCCTTTGCTGCGTGCGGCTCTGGAAGATCCCTCCACTCCGAAGGCAATGCACTCCCTAGACTGACTGCCCTCGCTCGGCGCGCGCGTTCCCTCTCACCCGCTGTCTCCCAGTCTTGAAAAGATCTGTTGTGCAATTTCGTTTGTCGTCTAGGGAGCAGAGAATGATACTCGGAAAGATTTTTCCCAGTCTAAGGGGAGATGGGGGAGGTCCACTACTTCCTCTGTTCCCAGCGCAGGTAAGGGCCCCATGGCAGTGGGAAATAAAGGCCTCTGGTCCACCCAGGGATGGGAGAACGGAGGGCCGGCATTTCTGAGTGGTGTACACTCTGGCTGTGACTAGGCAGTGGTAGGCTTCCCACCAATTTTCTCCAGTAGCAGAAGTCGATGAGCTTCCAGACGTTACTGAAAAAGTATTATTTGAAAGTCACAAGCCCCCGAAGTGATTTTAATATGAACTAATAGGTAGCTGTATTTAACAATATCCGAAGGGCTATACTTTATAGCATTACAGTTTTACACAGCCCCTGAGAAGTCACTTTGAAAAAGTCCCTGATTCATAAACACCTTGCTAATTCTTATGCTCAAATAATTTAGGTTTAGAAGACAGCCAAAGCCCTGCTGGAAAGCAAGTAAGATTGTATTTCTCTCTTTCTCCTCCATTTATAATCCCTAAACTTCTATTTATTTTTATTAATAATTGGAATAAGAAGGTCACCGCTCCTACCCATCCCATTTTGCAAACTTGCAATGCTTCAGATTGTATTTCTCTGAAGTCTTCAGTGGTGTGGTTATACAGTCCAGAAGAGAGGACTGAGGAGATGAAATGGCCTGGAAGCAAAAGAAAAGGAAGATGAATACACCTTCTTGTTAAAGTGCTAAAAATTAGAATCTGAGAACCTGGCCTTTCCATGCTAATTCTTTAATTAAATATTATTAATTACTTTGCATACCTGTGTTGGAATTTTGAAGGTAGGAGTAGTTTTCCTTAGAGTTTATATTATGGGAAAGACAACAATCCCATTAAGGATATGATTTTTTGGCTTATTTTTAATAATTTTTATTTGCAATTATTTCTCTGTGGTAGAATGGTATTTTCTGTACGTTGCAGGCACAGACAAGCGCGCACTCACGTGCACATACACACAACACACACACATAAACACACTCCCCGTCTTTATCTGTTGCATAATGTCCAGTTGCAAATGACTGAGTTTAGCACTTTGAACCAGAAAAATTTCAGATAACAGGACAATTCCAATAATGATTACCCAAAAAAGAAGCTACTCTATTTTTCTGTGTCTGTCCCAGTCAGCTTTGCTTTCCTTCTTACTTAATACCTCAGATCCTGAATATCTGCACCATAAAATGTGGGGGATTTAAAGGCTGTGGGAGGCTCCCTTTGAAAAGGACTCCAGAGACTGCCTTTCTAATCCAGGATACTTGAGCCGGATGGGATGAGATTGCAAAAGGGATGTAAAAAAAAAGCAATTTAGTGAACAACTTCAGGGAAATAAACATGAAGAAAGACATTTACTTTTCACTCTGTATTGTGCAGACATACGTTAGTTTGGATGAGAATAGAAATGACAGTGTAAATAAATAAACAAGCAGAGCCAGAAGCTGCAGGTCTTGATCCACCCCAGGAAAGAAGTACTAGATGCAATATGCAGGAAAAGCTTGTCAAGGAATAAGCACGGTTCTGAGGAAACATAAGGAAAACATTAAACAAATGAAGAGTGTATTCTTTCTCTCTTAACGCTATGCTTTAGAATAACTTTTTCCTGATCCATGTAACCGTACTATTAAATGTGTGTTTACTTGCTTGGCTGAATTGCCCATCCCCTCAACTGTTCTAGCAGCTTAAGAAAAGCATGCCATGGCCTACTTTTGTGCAACATAGGACCTTTTTAAATTTTTAATCAATAAAACAACACTTATAGAAGCCTGTGCCTGCCAGAGGATTACGGGGCCCAAGCCTAAAGCAAGTTAAAAACCATAGGCTCAGCATAGAAGTCAACATTTGCTTGTTGTTTTTCCCCAGAAAACGTGAAAATCCCAGGGAGTTTGAATAACCAGGAACTTAAAGTCAGGCCTGGAGAATAGAATACTTTTGGATAAAGATGGGGGCTTAAACACATCCAGACTAGTTACTACAACTTCTCATCTCCCCTTTACCGCCTCCCCCAGCAGGCAGTGACAACAAGTTATTTTTGTCCATTGCAGGACTGGCACTTTAAGGAAAGAAAATGATTGTCATATTGTTGAATCCATACTCAAATATGTGAAAGGGGGTGTGCTCCAGAAAGAGAGAGCAAGCCCAGTCGTTTGGAATGGGATATAACTAGCAGTGATGAGAGATCTTTGGCAAAGTTCAGGCTGACATCAGTCATTATACCACAGAGCTAACATGCAGATCCTGAAAATGCTCAACTCTCTAGTTACTCAGATGTGGAGGCATCTGAGTAAGTCAAACAGGGTATTGCTGGCTGGGTCTGTGCAACTGACGCAGCTAGAAGTCATCCTTGAAACATAGAGCAGACAGCAGTATTTAAAAGCCATTGAAATTAGCAGATGAAGGACAGCTACTATTTTTAGAGTGAGAAATATAGGAGATAGAATTATTACAGCAATTGAAAAAATGGTTATATAGCATTAAGAAAATGAGAAAGTCAAGACCCATGATGGATTACTTTCTGTCAACAAGAAGGAATGTTCTTCCTCCCAGATGAAGTTATGGGACACTTAGAAAATTGTGGTGAGCACTGTCTGGTGTGCCTGTTTTTAAAAACTTCTTTTTTTCACAAATAAGCTAATTTCTGGGCTCATTTAAAACTGAGTTTCTGCTAGTATTTAATGTAAAGAATTTAATACCTCAGAAATTTTTGATTATAGAGCTTTAGTATTAAGAGGCTATGTGTTGTGGTAAGAAGATTGACTGGCAATCTAGGGATCAAGGTTAAGTTCTTGATCTGTATTTATCATTGTGTTTTAGATTCCTTCGTCTGAAAAATGAGAAAATTCAACTGAATGATCTCCAAAGTGCCTTTTAGCTCTGAAAATAATGGCAACATATCCAAGAAAGAAAGGCAGACTTGTAATTGCAAATGTCAATGCTATTTCTAGTTATGTGACAACAACAGCTTTCACTTACAGGATTGTGATTAATTGAATAGGCCCAAATTTAGAAATCTTCTCACAAACTTGTTGATTTTCTGGAAATGCCTAATCCATTAAAATCCTAGATGACTCTGGCCTAGTACAGTATGTCCAGAGCTGATTTAATCTCTCTAGATGTCTCTAGACTTTGGGACAAGGAAGAACAGATTTTAAACCTCAGATTGCTGGCAGATGCGTGGAGTGGATAGGGAAAAAGACTTTTGAACCTCCTACAGATCCCACTCAGTCTCATTTCCTGTTTTCAGGAATTCTAGGTGAGGAAGGAATAGGCATTTCATTGAATAGGACTTTCCCTTTTCTTTTGTGTTATTCCATTCTTTTTTCTATCCACATCTTTGGGTTGAGGGTTTATATCCAGGCCTCAGCTTTAGGTTGAGGGGTTACTATCAAAGATATAAAGTACTGGAAGATTGGGTGTGCAAGGCTAGGTGAGGGATAGTTTTAATGAGCATTTTTTTAATAGTTGTTTTTGCCCATGTTATCTCAGTAGAGCCTCAAAACACTTGTTTCATAGAGGAGACAAGCCAGCAAGGTAAAGTCACTTAACCTAAACTTATATAGAAGCTATTCTTGTTATTTTATATTACCTCAACATCTGTTTTCTCTGTCCTCCCTGACCCTAGGATGTTGACTTCTGTGGACCAGTCATCAGAGATTTTGTCCTGCTTTCTGGTTAGGTTCAGTCAATGGGGACAGCAGTGGGAGCATGCAAGGAAGAGAGGTTCTGCTCCCTGCTTTGGCATCATTCTGGAGACTGATGTATCACTCAGGGTGACTGTAGCTTTGACAAGCCCTATTCCCTGGCTCTAGCTCTTAACCAGTTTTCAATAACACCATCTACCCGCCCTGCCTCTTTAGGCCTAGGAGTACAAATGGTTTCCCACTATTCCTAGTCCTTGGGTTCCTCAGCATCTCCTGTTAGAACCCTTAACTCCGCACTATTGTAAGTAGTCCTTTTATAAAAGTACCTTCCAGGACTTTTTGCTGGGTCTTTAAGTGACACATAAATATCAGAGCTGGGGCTTGCAACCGGGTTGTCTGGTTTAAAGCCAGTGATTTAGGCCATGTTTCTCTGGCCTTTCCAGAGAATGCACTGCGATTAAAACTGAGTTGGGTGAAGGGAAGGATGATCAGGGGAGGCTGGAAGGTTACAAGCCAGGAATGCTTTTCAAGTAAGGAAGATGGCATACAACAGCCACCAGATTAAGGTCATGCCCTAAACCAGAATGAGTAACTAGAATCAGAATGGCAATGAGCAAAGTTCATGTTCAAAATTGTAACCAGGCATTAGAAATAAGGTGAGAAACAGGAAAAAGAAGGAGTAAGGCAGGACACAGTATCAATAAAAGATGTATGACATTAATTGTAAGGCTGTTTTGACTAAGTCACTTGTTGGAGGCTACGGCATGGTTGGAGTCGTGGATCAAACCAGGTCCTGACTTGTGTAACTTGTGTTTCAAGTCCCGACATCTTGATAAGGAGTCAAGGACAGGAAAGTTGAGTAACACTGAGAAAGGGTCTGTGCTACGTGTCGTGCGCTCGCCTACGTGACTTCCACACGCTCTCCCTACAGAAGGGAACAATGTGGTCGGGGTCATGAATTCTTAGTTGGTCCTTGTTGTTCCTGTACTTCCCATGACCCACTGCTTGGTTGATTGTCTTGCTAATGGCATTAGCCAAGACTACCTGGCATCACGAGGTTTGCTTGTAGTTAATGTAAACTTGTTACAAAAACTTGCGGTTATCTGACTAGGTACTGATGTATTACTCCTATTGTGGTCTGCCTTATAAATGCTTGTAAGATGTGGAATAAAATCGGCACTGTTGGACATCCTCCTCAGTGCTCCTCCTGCCTCCATCTCTTTGTTTCTTAATTTCTTTTCACTATCCTCTTACCCTCACATTTCCTGGTTGATTTATTGCACTGGCCGCGACAGTCATTTTTATTTATTTATTTATTTATTTATTTATTTATTCCTGTTAAATCTAAAACCAGTCTTGAGCAATCCACAGGGTACCTTATTGGAAAGGACATAGTAAAGGGTAGCGGCTAAGGTAAGTCAGTTTGCATTCATCCCACAAATGTTTGTTGATGCTGCCTGCTGCTGGGACTCCAGGCTAGACAAAGAAGCAGAGTACTATTTATGGTCCTTAAGAATACTGAAGAGATGGCGTGATCATTTGTGTTGGTGTTCTGGTGAAAAGCAGTGTTACAGTCTATGACAAATAAAATGACATGTAGAGGCATCATGGGTATGCTCAAGAACAGGCTTTTTATATTTAGGAAATATCTCTTTAAAGCATCTATATTAAAAAATAAAATGCTTTTTTCCATCCACATAACTACCTATCATTTATGGTTTATATTTGTTACTACTGACATAGTAACAGCTACATGAGTTGCCACTTTTGTCAGCTGATTACTCTTCCTTCAAAATTCACTGACCATGTGGCAAGCACCATGCTGACTTCTAGAGATACAAAGCCATGAAGACCAGGGCCTTGCCCTCAAGCAAAATACCCTCAGGGAGGGAGGCAGGCACAGAAACCACTGACACTTACATGAAATAAATGCTGCGCAATAAAGGATGTGTGGTATTTGTGGGAAGAGGAAAGAGAAACAAAGGTGGGGCGGGGGTGGGGTGGGGTGGAGATAAACTCTGTATCTAAGATGTACAGCATTTGAAGGACTTGATGGTGAGTCTTAATGTGGATAAGGAAGGATTCCTTCCTCTGCTCTAGGGTGCTACTGATTCAGAGGTGGAGGTAGAAGCTCTTCTTCTGTCTTGTTTTCTGGAGGTCAGTGGTCACAGTTGGCTGCCTGCTTGCTAGGGAGGCAACCATGCTCCTGGAGTGGTATCAGACCTCCTCCTCCCCCAGCAATTCAATGTGGCTCAGTATTGACCATGTGGGAGTGCTGTTAATGGCTGATACCTGTGCGGGGGTCTATGTAGGTTAATGATTTGACTAGTTTATTTGTAGATACTCTGTGGGTAGATTCTTCTCATGTGAGAAAAATGACACTTCATTTCTCCTATTTCCTATAAGTGTTTGAATGTATTTAGAGTAACAAAGAAATGAGGGTCAGTCTTCTAGGTGCTTTTGTTCTCCAACCCCAGCCTTATGCATCACCATTACCCCCAAACCCCCACCCCTGCCGCACATTCTACAATTCCTTTGCAACTTGTTCTCCCCAGTTCTTTATGGCCCCAACCTTACCGGGAAGACTCATCCATTTGGGTCTCTAGCCCTGTGCATATTAGGAGATCCCAGCTCTGAAACTTAGCCTTAACTCACGTAGTACTGATAAAGGGTTGGCCTAGCTCTGCCCTCCTCTCTTTCTTCTTCTCTTCCATATAATTCTTTCTTTCTAGAAACATACTTTGATTTCACCTTGACCTGGGGATATGACACAGATGTAGGGAGGGAGTTATAACCATTATGTGGAATAGAAAGGGTTGTCATTGGGTGGTGCTTCTGACATTTGCATGCTAACTGGCTTGCCATGCTTTCCAATTATCTCAGTGAGAAGTATTCTGCCAGAAAATGAAGGAAAACAAAGGACTTTCCTCCCAGGCAGATTGTATTCTGTTACATATTGCTGTAATGATCCCTAAAACTTAGTGCCTGAAATTATTGACTATTCATTGCTTCTCACAATTTTGTTAGTTGATTGGTTCTCCTGCTGGTCTCCCTACCTATGCTCAGACACTTCCATTTCTGTGCTGAATTTAACTGTTGGTCACTGAACTTGGGTTCATCTGAGATGCTTGGGAAGGTAGGTAGCTCTCCTCCCGTGGTTTTTTCATCCTCTGCGCATGGAGCCCTTTGGATTCTAGATGGATAAAAAAGGGAAGCTGCAAGGCCCTTTGAAAGTCCTCCACTCTCATTTCCAATATATTTTGTTGGTTAAAGCAAGTTACAGGGCTAGCCAAGATTCCACAGTTTACCCAATAGACTCCCTCTTTAATATGAGAATTATTGGCTTGTTTTTAACCCATCAAAGAGCTGGTGAATAGGTTACTGATCTTTGTATAAAGCCAAGCTTTCAAACCCCATTGGCAGGTCAGAAAACGGACACTGAATTGAAATAAAACAAAATGAAGTTTACCATATATTCTATCTGTAAAGATTGTTCTGGTTCTAGATTAGTTCTTTCTCTGGATTAAGTTTAAATTCTAGCCTGGAGACCTCAGACTATCAAGTTAGTACAAAGTTTGAGACTACTTTCATGATAAAATTTTGGCCTTGAGTCCATTAATAGAAAGCTGTTATGATTTGGAACTCAGAGAAAAAAAAAATACTGGGGCATTCTGATAGTAGGGGAAGTCATAAGGGCTTCCTTCATGTAGTGGTAACTTTATCCTTTTATTTTCCTTCCTTTCTCTCTTGTCTCAAGAGCTAAGATAGCATTATTTAAGATTTGTGAATACAACATAGAAGTCTCCTCATTAAAAAGAGCCACTGTGTAAATGCTTTCTTGCTGGGAGGCCTTTCTTTTGTCTACTAAAATTGACTGAAAGACTTACCATTTTTGTGCATATGAACATGAAGTTACTATCATTACATTCCATAATTCTTAGATACAAAGAAATAGGTGCACTACAAAATAGATACACCTTCAGGGTTTAGGAAAAGGGGCAAGTAAGTTAATGGGTTTACTCCACTGCTATTTAATTCTCTAACTTTCTTAGGAATGATACATTGATTTTGCATGACTCTAAGGTGAATTTTCCTATTTGTAATCATAAGAATCATTGCTTTTTTGAGTAATATTATAAATTACATGAAATATGGTCTTTCACATTTTTGTTAAGAATGCATAGCCTAACTTCTAATAGGTAAGTAAGAGCTTGAGGATAGTTCCCCCAAATAATGATACTTATACATATTGCTTGCTTTCCTCTGCGTATATGAATGTGTATATCTTTTATTCATCTATTGGTTCTCATTGACGAAAATATGCACATCCTTATGTATACTACTTGCAGTTATCACAATTAGAAATTTATTTTAAGTACAAATATTCTCAAGGAAGTTCAGAACTAGTGAATTATTTTAATTAGATTGTTTTCCTTGTAACAGATCTCTAACATTTGGTAAGGGGAGAAGGTTCAATCTGTGCAGGGCATTATGAAATGTGAGTATTTGGGAGATTTGTATCTAATAAGGATGCTTAATGATTATGGGAGGTGAAAAGTGAGTGCAGAAACTGCAAGAAAAAGCTACAGTAGAAGGGAGGTGGAGTTCAAGTATGAACTTGTTTTTTCTATGAATGGCCCAGTAAAGCATTAATAAAAATTTGGATTAGACACTTCACTGCAGTCTCCTTAATGTAGGAGGAGATTCTGTTAGTATATAAAATGCACTTCTATAAAAAAAAATTAAATTCCCTGATGCAGATTCACCTGCGTAGGGATATCCTAGGACACAGGAAGGTTATCCAGTAGTAGTGCAGATCTAGTGTAGGTGAGTACGGATGCACATCAGAACCATAATGAATTATCACCTCGCAACAGTCAGAATGACTAGGATCAGTAACAAGTGTTTGCAAGGATATGGCGAAGAGAGAACCCTTGTGTACTTTAGTGGGCATGTAAATTAGTGTACTATGAAAAATAGGAGGTTCCTCAAAAAGTTAAAAATGGAAATACCCTATGATCCAATAATTCTACTTCTGGGTATTTAACCAAAGGAAATGAAAATACTAATTTAAAAATATATATGTACCCTTATGTTTACTTCAGTATTATTTACAATAGCCAAGATATAGGAGCAACACAAATATGTCCATTGATAGTTGAATGGATAAAGAAGATTATGAGATATTTATATATGTTACATATATATAAAATAGATACACAACCATAAGAAAAGAATGAAATCTTAATGTTTGTGAAAACATGGGTCGACCTAGAGGGTATTATGTTAATTGAAATAAATCATACAAAGAAAGATAAATACTGGACGATTTCATTTATATGTGAAATCTAAAAAACAAAACAAATGAACAGACAAAAAGCCATACTCTTAAATAGAGAGAACAAACTGGTGGTCACTAAAGGGGAGGTGGGGGAGGGATGGGTGAAAGAGGCCAAGGGGATGAAGAGGTACAAACTTTCAGTTATAAAATAAGTAAGTCACAGAAATGAAAAGTATAGCATAGGGAATATAGCCAATAATATTGTAATAACTTTGTATGGAGGTCTAAATATAGAGTTTCACTGAAATTCATAGTAAGAAGTCAGTACTTTAAAGGTTTCCTTATCAGAAGGAAGTGGACGTGTAGAACCTTTCTGGAACTGAAGGAGAGAGGAAGGGAGAGTAGGACAAAGAAATCACAGTCCAGTCTCTGACACAATCATTCATGTTCCTTTTCGTACAGTAGGGGCAGAACTATTGTGGATACCTAGGACCTTGTGCACAATGTCCATAAGGAACTTATAATCAAAGGTCAGAGCAGGAACAAAATTCCTCTCCGTGCTGGTGGGACCTAGTATAATAGTTCAAGAACAGGTTTACATGGGAGCCAAAGACCTTTCATACAGCATTCAAGTATTGGTGAAAAGTGACCAAAAGAGCTTTTTCTATAATGCTGGTCCTGACATAGTCTTGTGTGGTAGCCATGGGGGCCATTCAGCAAAGTTAGGTTTAGAATGTATACATGGAAGGAATGAGAGCAGAAGTGATCCTAAGTCACTTGAAGAAAAGTTTTTAAGAGTCAGGGATGCCTGAGTGGCTTAGTGTGTTAAGCATCTGTTTTCAGCTCAGTTCATGATCCCAGGCTTCCTATGAATAAATAAATAAATAAATAAATAAATAAATAAATAAATGCTTTTAAAAAAAGTTTTAAGAGTCAGGGTCAGGTTTACCACATTCTCTTTTTAATGCTGTGACAATCCTGGAAGCACTGAGAAAATTAAGTTTTCATCAGTTTAGGTCACTGTGGAACTATGGTGTACAGCCCTTTCACTCACTAGCCCCTCCTGACTATGCTGGATATATTTCATGAGTGAGAAACACACTTTGTAGTTATTGGGCTTCTGAGATTACCCTTAAGTCAGATTCTGATTCTTTCCATCCGCATGTAACTAGAGTAAGTAAACCAAATGAGTAGGCAGAAGGTGAGTAAATGAGGGAATTAAAGTAGACAATTTGCATTAAGGTAACAAAGAGGGAAGTAATGGATAATTTACAGGGTAAGAGTCAGTAAGTCTGTACTGATAATGGACAAGATTGACTGAAAGATGGAACATCCGAATCCCCTGGAATAAAATATATTTTCTGTTGTTGAATTAATTGGTATTTAAAAGTTAAATACAAGAATGGCTTCTTTTGTTTTATGTACATTGTTGAAGAATGATTACCTTTAATACTAAGTTGAAATACATGTATTTTAGAGAATTCAAAGGATTTGGGAGTTAATTTAATCATTCCTGCTTGGCAAATGTTTTATTCTGGTACCATGAACCTTCCCTGTGAAGGGCACAACATTGATGTGATCACGGTACTCTGAATCACAAAGGGCTAAGGGGCTTTAGGATCCTTTATAAACCTGTTTGCTACTTAAACTTGAGGTAGCAGAAGTTTAAACATCTTTGAGAGAGGAAATTGTCTACTGTTTTTAAAGACCTCGGGGGAGGGAATTTTCAATGTTCTTTCCAGGCTTTTAAAGTTCCAGAACAAATTTTATTTCCCACTAATACAAGCTATGCCAGCATAAAGTTTCTGTACTGAATTGAAATTTCTCTTTTTAAAAAGATTTATATTTGAGAGAGAGAGAGTGAGTGTATGCACCAGAGTTGGGGGTAGGGTCAGAGGGAGAGAGGCAAAAATCTCAAGTCGACTGCTGAGCCTGGAGGCTGAGGAGGGGCTCATCTCATGACCCTGAGAGGGGCTGAAGTCTCAGTCTGACACTCAGCCGAGCCAACCAGGCACCCCCTGAATTGAAATTTCAAAATCAAACTAGAATCTTTGCCTGGAAGCTGGTAAAACTTCGATTGTTAATGGAAGTTTCAGTTTAACTTGGCTTGTGAACTTCATCAAATTATAGAACTGTAAGGACTCTTCGAGATCGTCTAGTATATATTATTTTATTTTGTATATGAGGAAACTGAGGCCTGAAAACTTAAGTGGCTTGCCCAAGGCCATCCTGGCTGAGCTGAGACCAAAACCCTCTCCTTTTCATTAGGAGGATACTTTTGCCCACACCAGAATTCTGAATGCCATTTCATCACTCATGCTATGCTATTTCAAAAATTCATATCCTTTTGTTTCATATCAATGGAGTTTCAGAACAGCCCATTCATTCCCTAGTTCATTCATTTGCGCCCTCACATTTACTCAGTATTCCTTTTGTACTGTCTCTGGGCATTGACCTGGTCCATCACTACCATTTTCAAATGAAGAATTCTTCACAGAGTTTAAAATAATTATGAATTGATTCATATCCTTGGGTTAAACTCTTTAGTTTTTCTTCTTTTAATAATTCTTCATTGATATCGATATACTTGTATTTGTAAGGTCTAGGGTCAAGTGAATTCTGGATATAATACAAGGAAGTTCTAATATTTCTGCATTTACTTTTGGAACTGAAACCCATATTTTTTTTTTAAAGATTTTATTTATTTATTTGACAGAGAGAAATCACAAGTAGTCGGAGAGGCAGGCAGAGAGAGAGAGAGGGAAGCAGGCTCCCCGCTGAGCAGAGAGCCCGATGCGGGACTCGATCCCAGGACCCTGAGATCATGACCTGAGCCGAAGGCAGCGGCTTAACCCACTGAGCCACCCAGGCGCCCCCCATATTTGTTTTTACAATAGAGCACTCCAACATGAATTTGCTGTACGAGTGTTCCTGTTTTTTATTTTTTCAGTCCTATTTAAGGAAGAAAAAGTTATAACCTGCTCAAATAAATAAGGCGCTGTGTTTATTCCATGTATTAAACTAATTTACAGTGTTGACATTTATTCATTTATTTTCAGGTTACTGCAATGTGCAAAATCACCTGAACTCCACTTCCACACTGCTAGTTAGTGAAAGTGTTGAGTGTCTACTGTGTGGGCAATAAGTGCAAATTTATTAAATGTTGTGAGAGTAACACTGAAGAAATGAAGGGCATAGGTCTCCAGGAGCTCATAATTTAGTCAAGAGAAGATACAGAGAAATAAATTAAAAATGAAGATTTTATGTTGTGTATCTTTATTATTCCCAGAAAAAGATTACTCTGTAGCTTACAGATAAATGAGCAGTTCGGTCAGGATACCAGACTTTGAAGACTTGAGTGAGAGCCATATTTTGAAGCAAATCTGAGGGGGTTCTAGGGAAAGGGAAGTTTAGATGTTAAAGTTATTACTGTTCAAAGGAAAGATTAAGGCTCAAAATTTCTCCCTCTTTCTTGAGACCAGTTGAATGATCCACTCTGTGCATATGCCCCCTCACAATGTTCAGATTCCTATTCAGAGGCCATTTCTGAGAGCTCCCATTCCAGGCCCTACGTCAGGTTCTAGGGCATGTTGTCACATTCATTCACCTAATTCTCCCCTGGAGGCAGGGTGGTGGGTTACTCTCAATCTTTTCTTCCATGACATTCACTTCACTCACTACTGGAAAGAGACTCAATCTCAGGAAACAAACTGAGGGTTCCTGGGAGTGGAGGGGAGGGATAGGGTGGCTGGGTTATGGACACTGGGCAAAGTATGTGCTGTGGTGAGTGCTGTGAATTTTTTTAAGAATGATGATTCACTGACCTGTACCCCAGAAGCAAATAATACATTATATGTTAATATAAGTAAGTAAGTAGGAATAATGTGTGTGGGAGAAGGAGAGGGAAAGGGATGGTGAGTGAGCAAGCACTAGCTCTAGCTCTGGCTCCAGTCCCAAAGATCGCCATGAATAGTCCTGGCTACTCACATGTGGTCCACAAACCAGTGACACAGACATCACTTTGTTAGAAACCCAGACTCTTAGGGGCCATCCTAGATGTGTTGAGTAACAATCTACTGAATCATTTTAACCATTTCCCAGGTGATTTATATGCACATTGAAGCTTGAGAAGTGCTTCATGAGATAATCATTTGGGATTTTTAGAAATACTGTAGTATTTTTAGATATACTGATGAATGGGCTCTGTTTCAACACAATTAAATTACAATCTCTGGTGATTGGGGCATCTGTATAATTTGAATACTTTACCATGTTAGCATGCTAACAGGGTAAAATACATTCCCTTCTCTTTCCCAAATATGCCTAAAGATAAGAATCACCTAGAGACCCTATTAACAAAATAGAGTCTAGAGTCTATTTTCAGTGTATTGAATAAGCAACCCAGGCGACATTAACAAGAAGGCCTGGAAAACATTGGTAATCTTAAGACGTTCCATTCCTTTTATCTGGTCGCCTTGGGCGAGATAATTTTTGTCTCAGAGGCCCTCTATCCTTGTTCTAGGTGACAAGAGGGAATGGACTCACAAAGTGGGGACATCAGCATTTAAAGGAGAGAATGTGGGATGAGATTCCAGAATATCTGATAGGGCGGGAACAGAGGTGCAGGTAGGACTCAAATGAGGCATCCTTTATCCTTATCAAGAGCCTTTGCTCCTCCTAGATCAGTAAACGATTCTCAACACCTCTAAGTCTCTTTGTCTGGGAACATTGCAGACAAGATAACCACAGTTTCTACCGGAAGAGGGAGAGCAAATCAGAATGGTTAAACTGACTCTGAGTTGTAGCATTCATTCACTCTAAAGGGAAGGGGTAAGGACTCTTCAGTACTGAAAAGCTATCCTTTGGATTCCTTTCACTCTTATTTACACCCCAGGTGGAAGAATACTGACTTCAAGATCAATGTGATCTTGATCAATGTGACACAAAGGGAAAGACACCATTTCTAATACTGGCGTGGACAACGCTTATATTCAGTATATCTGCCATCTTGACGTAAAACACCAGGTTGGTTTGATGGGTTTCTTCTGCAGAAAAATTGTCAGTTGTCATCCAAGATCTTTCATTGATTTATAGAATTATTTATATTTTTACTTGTTATATTTTCCAATAGGAAAATACCCTGTATTTTAAGTATCTATATAGAGAAATGTGTAGAGCATTCTTCTAGGTGTTACAGATGAAATATATTAGAAGAGGGGCCCCTGGGTGGCTCAGTCGTTAAGTGGCTGCCTTCCACTCAGGTCACGATCCCAGAGTCCTGGGATCGAGTCCCACGTCAGTTTCCCTGCTTGGCGGGAAGTCTGCTTCTCCCTCTCCCACTCCCCCTGGCTTGTATTCCTTCTCTCACTGTCTCTCTTGCTCTCTGTCAAATAAATCAATCTTTAAAAAAACATTAGGAGATAGCCCTTGCCTCTGAAGGACTTAAAATTTACTGGCGTGGGTAGTGGGGATTGGTGTCAGAACTAGTATGCTCAAAAAACAACAGTGTAGCAGAGCACAGACTGAAAGTCAAATGCGAGATTCAGATCATCTGTGCAAAAGAAGTTGAGAGGGCTTTTGGCTTGCCTGTGGGTATTGTGCCTTGGACTCTCCCTCTAAGATGCCCATGTTAACTAGGAGACTATATTCTGTTTCATCACCTATCCTCACTTACAACTGTAACAATTATTTAAAATCTCTGAATGTTAGTTAGCTGAATGCAAATGCTTCCTGGATTTCCCCTGGTGCTAAACTTAAAGGTACTTCAGGGACACTTTGAGTTATCTTATCGAGTTTGAATATCTAGGGAAATTACAAGACCCTAAGATAATTAGCCTTTGTAATATGCTTACAACTGGACATTTGGCAGATAACTATTGTCCGGCCTTCTCATTCTAGCAAGCCGTTGTGATTTCCCAACAAAGGCAGAGGAGTTGCAAAACAGCAGGACTTTGCTACAGTTAGTAATTAATGAGGTGCTAAAAGTGCCAGAGCAGAGGCTCCCAGACACAGTGTGTGACTCAAAGGGATAAGAAGCCCCCAGAATTTCAAACAAGAGTGTCACTTAAATAAACAGAAAGTCAAGTGAGTCTAGTCTGTGGGATGGGAAATGGTCTATTGACATCAGAAGTCATCATACAACTGTGTAATACAACATAATAAGGATTAGTCACTACATTTTGCAACTTGTGAAAAACTGGAATTTTTTTCTCAGTCCTACAGAAAGTGAGCAGTTATCTGCTTTGCAGTATTCAAGGAAGTCATAATGAACACTTAATGCCCCATAGTGTCCAAATAAATAACCAATCTGTTACAGGTTCCCACCAGCATGACTTTCCTCTGCCTCTTTAATGTATATTAATCAATCAAGTTAATAATTAATATTAGTAGACAAGCAAAAGCACTTTACTAATCAACTAATAGCTGGGGACCCAAGGCCTAATGAGAGCTTTCTGTATTGGAGGGAACATTACTGTGAAAGAATGACATAAGGGGTAATTTTGGACCATGAGCGCTGCCTAAAATGGAATGTGTTTTCCAGCAGAGTGGAATTGCTGCACAAATTCAGATGAATGTTAAGGTATTTGCAAATGAAGATTTTATGGTCTCTTCTCCCATGTTATATTCAAGTTTCTAAGTACACTATTTAAATGTGGAGGTGGTAGGTAGGAAAACAACACTGTAATTGGGTCTACCAACATAGGCTAGCAGCAGCTCACTAATATACATATATGTCCATAACTACTGCATCTGTGTGTATATATATATATATATATATATATATATAAAGTATATGCATGTATATGTATATGCTTTATGTATGTTTCTTGCTAGAATGGGAAAGGACAAGAAAGACTGGAGGTAATTTGACTGTTATCCCTGCGAAGGATTTCATAAATACTTCCATTATTATTGATGTATCATACTTAATGCTTCAGTGACATTGAGAAAATTTTTATGTTGAATAAGCTTACCTCAAACAGAGAATGCAAAACATGTGAAAGAAGTCTCTTAAATGTATTCAAGGATTAAGATTTTAGGAGAATTAAGCAAGTTCTTGAGTTTCTTTTTTGCAATATGAAACTAATACATTCATATCCTGCCATGCCATAAAAGAACTTATGACATTTTCACATTTACAAATGAATATGTGTTTTTTATATATGTGAAAAAGCTAATCTCACTGAATTGGGTTAATGAACTTCTGTTGAAATTGTAGGAAGAAAAAAGTTTTCACAATAAGTTTATTTGATTTGATAAGCAGTTATTAAATTCTACCTCATTAAAAAGAACACAACCTGCCCCATACTAAAGGTATTACTGTGAATTTGGAATTTTAATACTTTAAATCACAGAGCCAGTATTTAATGATGTACTTTAGAGATCTCTGGTCCTGGTGCCAGTAAGTGAATGAGTTAGAGATATAAATCAGTAGTTTATTCAGCAGAAGCATTTTAGCTCAATCTATTAAGAAAAACTGAATTGTTTCTCCTATTTTTTTTTATTTTAAAGAAAACTTATAGATTTCATAGGAGAGGAGGGAGTATTGCATCAAGAACTTTCCATGTTTTAAAATGTGTATTGAAAAAGAATTCACTGGATCAAGTCTTTTCCTCCAACATACTCTAGAGGGAGTCAAATCTAAGAAAGTTATGTTTAATGCATTTCAACTGCTATTGGTTCTTTCAGAAATTTTCTTGGTGAAAATGTTGTCTTGACCTTCTTGGTTAAGGTGTAGTCTAGGAGTTAGTTAGAACCTGGGAGCTAACAAGGCCAAGGGGGAGATGGACTCACTATATGAACCAGTTAGTATCTTACAGAGAAAATATTCTCTCCCCTGGTCATAAACTGCATGGGTAAGCCTGTGAACCAACGCATATTTTGGCAAGAATAAGGAGAGAGTGGGAGATAGGGTGTGGAGCAAAAGAACATTTATGGCCTGGATAAATCCTTCCTTCTGGACCAGAATGATAAACTCCACACTACAAGCCACCATTAATTAGCTGTGTGAACTTGCAAATGCCATTTATCCTCTTTGAAATTCAGTTTTCAATTCAATTAAAATTCAGTTAAAATGAAGGGTTGATCTAGAAGGTATCAGATGTAAATGTAATGGCATTATTCCAACAGAAGATAGCTTATGGTTTGTATACAAGCATGCCTTGTAAATCTGAGTATGAGCCAGTAGCTTCTAAAATCATGGAATTCTAGCATTTTGTTCTTAATATACTGAACATATACACTAAACATACATAGCTAGACTGCATGCTCTTCCCCCAAATTTTGGGCTTTCTCGTGTTTGCTCCTAGTATTGCATTATTTCATTTGGAATTTCTTCAGTTTTTAGCTATAATTCTAGAAATCCTCCATGTTCTTCAGGGCTCTGCTCTGCTGGTGTGTGCTCCATGAAAAACACCTTGCCTCTCCCAACACTGTGCAAATGTTTTCTGTGTTCCTCTAAACTATCCGTGGATTTTGCCTTAATATTTAATTTTTCTTCTGATATCTTCTGTTTTGCATTATAGTTGTTTTTCTGGATGCATCTTACCTCTTCAGCAAATCTTCAAGATCCTTAAGTGTAGGGATCAAGTGCTCTAAGCTTTACATTTTTTATTTTAAGCAATATGGCTTGCCCATAGGAGATGCTCAACAAAAATGTGCTGACAGAATATATAAAAGAAAGCTATTGGAAAAGAATAACTAGAAATAATAAAAGAAAAACTGATTGAAGGAGACATGGACTCTATTTTAGTGCCACTAACTGCTTCATACTTGAACGGTGAGACAGCTCCTGTGTTTATGAGGAAATTAGTTTTAGGACATTTGCTCTTTAGGAATTGAGGGAGGAAAAAATATTTTATATATATATTTTTTAGTACTTTACATATTTTAAGAAATCATACAACTTCAGATTCTGGTCTGTGGCAATGATAAGCTGGTATTTACTCAAAGCAGATTTTGAGTGAATGTCTTTAAGATTTGCATAACATTTTTATACAAATCATCTTCTGTAGGTATAACCCTTGGAGATGAGTAATAGCCAGCATTTTTCTCATCAGGTACAAATTTATTTCTATATTTCATTAGGATCAAATTTCCAAATAGAGTCAACATGAAATTAAAAATTCTTATATTTAGTCCAAAATGTGTTTTAGGATTTTGCTCATGCTTTCTTAGTTATTGTAGTAACTTTGATTTTTGTTTTTATTCCTTTTTTCTATCTTCCTACTTGCATTTCTACATTTTGTTTCTTCCTTGTAGCTCACAGCTACAACAAGGCATTTGCAGACGAGGTACCCAATGCATACTTTGTTTCCTTTGACTCTCACTGCTCCTTTTTCCTAACCAAGTACCGAAAATTCAGGGAAAAAAGTGACATATGTGAAATAGTTGTCTTTTTTTTTTTTTTTAATTGGTTTGTTTGACAGAGAAAGCATGGGAAGAAGCAGAGGGAGAGGGAGAAGTAGGCTTTTCACTGAGCAGGGAGCCCAATGTGGGGCTCAATCCCAGGGCCCTTGAGCTGAAGGCAGACACTCAGTCATCTGACTGAGCTAACCAGGTGCCCCTGTCTTGGTTTTTTTTTTTTTTTTTTTTTTTTTACTTACAGTTACTTACACTCTCTGTGGCCTTTTTTATTGCCAACTTTTCATACTATATTTAGCTTTTCTGTATTTCTTTTTCAAGTGGCTGGCATTCTAGTACTTTTGGGTGTTAGCTTGGGTAATTGCAAAGGCATAAATCCCTGATGATACAATGCCGAGGAGCAGGGTTGAGATTTTTGAGCCGAAACTCCTTGTGCATTATCATGTCTTTCATATCATCATGCCATGAACATATATGGTTTTACCAGCAGGTGTGGGCAGAGAGTTCTTCCTTCCAGTGATGTTGAATCTTTTTGGTTTAGTTGTGGCTTCCTTACCTCTCAGCTCAGCTCAGGCCTGGGGGCAGAGCTCTTGCCAGGTTGCTTCATTTTTCCTTCCCTTAACCCTTCATGCCTTTCTGGACTGCTGTGATTGGGCTAAGATGTCTTTATCCTTATCCAAAATATATACCTGAAAATAGAATCTTATTGTTAGAGGTTGCATAGCAAAGTAGGGTCATTGACCAGTCACAGAGTGAGAAGTGTCAAACAGATTGATGTTAAAGGTCAAAGAGAAATACAGTGTTAGAGAGGGAATAGATGTCATTGCAAAGATGAGCTCTGGAAGGAGTTTATGGCAGCCTGGATTTTAGCTCTGTCCCTTGGATCCATGTTCCATTCAACGGCTTTTTTTTTTTGAGTTGCATTGAACTGAGTAGTATGGAATGTGAAATCTAACAGAAACATAGACTGTAGACAATTTGAAAAAATTTCCCAGCTTAATTTCTAAATCTTCATTGTAGAATGAAGATGTTTCCATATGAAATTAAGCTCCTGATGGGACAGAAAACAAAAATTTTTATTTTTTACAAGAAAACTTTGAGCAGAATTTCATAATAGAGATAATTAGTATCATCTATGATTTTAGAGTCTTAGTTTCTGTATCTTTGGCAATTTCTCTCACAGTCTGAGGTGTGCCTTTAAAATTACAGAGGAAAGCCAGTGTGACACTAAGAAGCAGCTGACTGTCTGTCCTTATGGCATAGTCGGTATCATTCTTTTTTCTTGGCTTCCAAACTGATTTCAATTTCAGGCTGGCTCCTTACGCCAATGGTAATGATTATAAGTGGTGGTAAAGCATAGCATATATATGGCCAATATTAATAGAGAGGACTTAAATCTTATCATAGAATTGATCTTCTGTCAGTATTTCAGGATTTTAGACTGTGTCATCATCGTCTTTTCTCTCTTCTTTTCTTTCTTCTGTCTTTGGTTTATTTCCCTTAACAGAGAATGTAAAAACGTATTAATAGCTTTTATCTGTTTACTCATTTTTAATTCTATAATTAGCACATTTACGTAATTTAATATACTGACGGTGGAATTAAGCATTCACATACCTTCCTGTATTCACGTGGCCCCATCTGTTTCCTGGGGTCTTGGGCACTTGTTCAGTGGAGATCTCCATGACTCCGTGGAGTCACCTTATTCCCAAATAACACTTACTGTCTCAGGTTTCCCTGGCAGAAAGTTGGTCTTTACAGTACCTGATGAGGGGAGACCTGTGGCAGTATCTATACCAGGCTCGAGTCCACCAAATATTTGACCAGTCTGTCTTTCCCATGGGTTCTGCATTCAGATGAGCACTGAGTACTGCACATGAGATCTGTCTCTCCCAAAGATTCTTCACATGCAGTGAGTAACACAACCCAGAAATTCCGGGGAGTTAACTTGTGGGGGAAAAGTGGACCACTGAGGAATAGGAGATGAGAGAGAGCTGATTCTGTAGTCTACTCCCCAGCCCACCTCCCTCTGTTCCAAGGTGCAGATGTTCTATGTGGCCTGCCAGGACCTGTCCCCAGCTATGCTTTCCCGGGAAGCTGTGCCAGCTCCTTACTGCCCCATGTTGTTTTTGCTTTCCTTACTTCCCGGCCTCATTTTCTGGCTTTTCTCCCTCCTACAGCCATTGACTGCACTCTTCCCTTCAGTCAAACATTAAGAACCAAGCTTTCCCTTCGCCTCTTTGTTTTAGGAAACCTGGGTTTTGGCAGATATATTTTTATTTTAGAATAAATCCCACAGAGAACTATAAAATGTAGGAATTAAAAAAAATAATTCCCATTCTTTCTCTACTTTTCAAGATTTTTAATAGACACTTTCATGTACTTAAGGCAGATAATAATATGTATCTTTTTGCTTTGTAAAGTTTTTTTTAAAATAAATGGAATAATTTTATATGTATTTTCCTGAGATTTGATTTCTTCATAAAACTATAAATTTTGAACAGTGTTCTATGCCAGTATATAGTGTTCATTCTCATTCTTTTTATTTTTGTAAAAGATTTATTTATGTATTTTTAGAGAGAAAGAAAGAGCACACACACAAAGGAGCAGAGGGAGGGGCAGAGAGCGAGAGAGAGAATCTCAAGCAGACTCCCCAACCAGCATGGAGCCAGAGTTCAGTGCTTCATCATGATTTTTAATATTATGATTCCCTAACTTTTATTAATCTGTTTCCAAAAACATTTTTTAACTTTCATTATTCTTATGGCATAAACAATTGCATACTCCAAATATGGAAAATTAAAAAAACCCTTTCTTACATGATAACGTTTTCCATGAAAGTTTATAAATATTTTTTTATGAATATATTTGCAAAGATACTTTTTTCTTTCAAAAAATGGCTTACAAAATGCCTATTGTTTTATAAGCTGCTTTCCTCATTTAACTGTGTAATGCAAACATTTCTTGAGTATGTGTGTTCTTTTCAAAAGTGTTGTAAAGGAGGGAAGTTTCTGAATATTTGAATATCTTCCGTTGCCTTCATAGATGAATAATAACTTGGCTGAATATTAAACTATTGGGACAAAAAGTTTTCTCTCAACTCTTTTTGCCAACTATTATTACAGGGGGGAATATGCTGTGTCAGTGATTCTTTTTTTTTTTTTTTTTTTTTTTTTAAAGATTTTATTTATTTGATAGAGAGAAATCACAAGTAGACTTGGAGAGGCAGACAGAGAGAGAGAGGGGAAGCAGGCTCCCTGCTGAGCAGAGAGCCCGATGCGGGACTCGACCCCAGGACCCTGAGATCATGACCTGAGCCGAAGGCAGCGGCTTAACCCACTGAGCCACCCAGGTGCCCCTGATTCTTTATCTTTATAGTCATCATGTAAGATTTTTGTCTAGGTTATTTTGACTTTTATGGATAATAAATCTATAATGTAACTTTTCAAATCCCTTATTAGTTATTTTTACCTTTATGGATAATAAATCTATAATGTACTTTTCAAATCCTTTATTAGTTAAATTCTCTCTTTTATTTGACTATTTCTTTTCTTCTAGATACTCTTTTTGAGAGCTATTATAGTGTAATGACTAATAGCTGAGGATGTCTGATGGTCTTGGTTGTAATTCTCTCCCTATTAGCTTTGTGAGCTTAGGTTAGTTATTTTTCCCAGTTTCTGTATTTATAAATATGAGGATGGAGTATTGAGAGAATTAAGTGGGTAGAATGCATGTAAAGTGCTTTAAAAGATGCTTTGTAAGTGTTAACTATTGTTGCATATTTAAATTTTTCTTTTATCTTATTCAAATATCCACCATTTAGTTTTTTTTTCTTTTTCCACAGTATTTTGGGATATTTCAAGTATGTCCACTATGTCACTGGTTTCACATCACACAGTGTTACTATCATCACATCTTTCAGTGTACATTTTAAATGTTACTGAATTTTTTAGCCTGAGAAGAATAATTCTTCCTTATCTGACCTATATCTTTGATTTGTGATTCTGCTGGTGTTTTGGCTTTCTCTTCTATTCTTAAAGTTCTAACTTCATCTCCTTATTAGAATACCAAATATACACATATTCAATTATTTTTTTCAAAGTCCTCTTCCTTCCCTTGGACCTTACATTTGGTGTCACCTTTCTCAGGTGCCATTTCTTCTTTTTCCAGAAGTCCAGCTTCCTTTCTTTAGTTTTGTTTTAGTTTTTGATTTATTCACTCTTGGTGTTTGCCTACAGATTGTGTCTTGCTCTTTGGGTTCAGAGCCTGTTGACTTTAGTGATGGTTGAGTTTACTTCTCAGACTTACGGCTGTAGTGACTGATTGGTCACTTTGAGAATTTGTTCTCAGTTTTTACCATCTGCAACTGTTAATCTAATGTCACTATCTAGGATATGATTTTCCTTTTCATTCTATTGCCTGCTATGTCATTTTGAGCACATACTTACCTTTAAAAAACTACAATCCTCAATATATCCTGCTTTCACAAATCTCTACCTAAACTGTAATGACTCACTTGTAAGAAGTATACTTTCTAGAAATAAATGTGCCATTACTACTGTGACCACACTCTATTCCCTATCCAGTTCCCTAGAGTTTTCAGGATTAGACTAGATGTAGAAAGGGAACTCCAAGTGGTGCGTTGGAAAGTGAAAATAGGAAAAAGCCCTCTGCCTGATTTGAGAACCTATACCTATGGTGAGGGCAATATTGCTTCTGGAGAGTACACTTCTGATCCAGTGAGTTGTGATGAATTGATTTCTTACCTAAGCTCCTACTATAGTACTTGATATATGGTAAGTACAAATGTACATCATTTCCTCTTTATGGTGGGCAGTGTCACTGACTTTGCATTTAGTGAGGATTCTTCCCAAATGCTTCCTAAATTCTGGCATTAGTTTACTGTTAGTCTTAATTTCCAGGCTTATGTCATCTTTTCCTTTCTTTTAGATGGTGAATAGTAAGATTTATTAGACACTTCCAGGCTTTTCATACTGAATTATGTATGTATGTTTTAGCAATAATGCTTTGGTATCAGGGAGTCAGGCTGGGGAAACAAGCGTTGTTAGTAGGCGACATTCATTACTTTAACCCCAAGTGAACAAGATTTGAACATTAACTAGTAAGAGGATTTAAGAGAAGAAGAAAGATTGAAAAGATAGTTGGGTGGTACAGTGACAATGCTTAGCAGTCATTTATTTGTGATGTCTGGGGAGACTGGTGAATAAGAAGGGGCTGACAGTGGCTAACAGATTCTAACTTGCGCTGTTGATTTAGTAACAGTTCAGGGAGAAGTAGGTTATAGGGCAGGAAATTTAAAATTTTAGTTTTTGACATGTTAAGCATACCAAGTCCACTGAATGTCCATTTGGAGATATTCAGAAGGTAGTTGTAACTGTGGATCTGTGGTTTAGGAGATCAGTCAGGACAGGGTTTGGAAGTTACCAGCATATGGAAGTAGGATTAGAGTGAATGAATGTTGTATGCAAGGGAGCACACGATATGGAAAAGCAGGAAACTATGGGCAGGGAGATCAGTTAGAATGTGCAGTGTTCCAGGAAAGAAATTATCACTGATTTCTCCAGAACAGTAACGAAGGAAAGAGAGGGAAGGATCATATTTCAGGAGGCTTACTTTGAATGTGCAATTAAGGACAAGGTAGGGAAGTTAACTGCCTAACTGGAAGAAAGCTTCTGTTTGGGCTGTGGCAAGTGCAACAGAGCATAGAGCTTGAGGAAAGAACTGAAAACTTGGAATCTCCAACAGGAGAGAATAGGAAGCAAGAATAAAGACTCGGGCTCAAATGAGACATTACAAGCCCCACTGAGGCCAGAAACCAGAAATTTGTAGGGGGTCACAATTTTTACAATAAGTGATTTCCTTTCTATCTCTTGGTTGTTAAGAAGGAAAAAGGTAGACTTGTTGCCTTGATAAAAGTTTGGATACCTTCTAGACAGGCACTACGAAAGGACCAGGGACCATGAAATGGAAAAAACATAATGAAAATATGACACGGTAGGGGTGCAAGTTGTGTACGGAAGCAACTGAAACAATGTATGTTGGCGGTGGGGGGAGGTAGCTAACATTCTAGGAGAGGAAAGTTAGGTAAAGGGATCAGAGACCTAATTTGGTTAAAGACTATGTGTCTTAGTTCTCACAAAAATTTGGAGGGGGCTAGAGTTGCAATGAATGGTAAAAATTAGATGTTTGTATTTAGATCTCATTCACTCAGTTTCTTTCTATCGAGGGCAATGCCAGATAATAAGTGCAGACCACATATGAATGATATACGGTGGTTTTACTGTCTGAAGCAGAGAACAATAGGATAGTGGTATACTCTAGAATGTGATATTTCCATTTTTATCCATGTGGCCTGGGATCACCAAATAGATCTATGCATATTTCTTGGTTGCTGTTTGCCTAGGACCTGATAGAGCAATGTCCTAATTATCCTGTGTGCAGTAGCAGAAGCGGCTTTCATGAGAATGAACCCCAATAATAAATAAATCAGAGGAGTGCCTGATGCTGTTTGAGAGCTGTAGGAAGAGTCTTCTACATGTATATTGTCTACCTTGACCATGCTATCTGAAACTTCCCTTGGATTACTTTCCCTGGATTCAGTTTCTCAAAAATACAAACCTTATGATGGCAGTATATTCACAGATGGGAGTAACTTAGCAGCACCTCTACGCAGGCAGAAAAGAGTGACCAAGTCAAAGTGCTGGATGCTTAACTGGAGAATGAGGATCATGGTGGTTATAGAAAAACTTTAAGTTATTACTGCTATTATTTTTTAATATAGGCTAGTTCTTAAAAATTTCTGGTACCTTACAATTTAATAAAAGTAGATTACAAGAATGAGTCTGGCCACTTGTAATTCTGCTTCACTTTCAACTTTGCAGAAGTATAGTAACACATATATATGTAAATACATATAAATATATTTTATGTAAATATAATATTTATAAACTTTATTTTGATAGGTCAAATCATTTAATAAATGTAGTAAGTTAAACCAATTAACAACCTAAATATTTTTGTTGGAGTGGCAATCTGAGTGTGCTTCTATGATGGTCTGTTTCCAAAGATAACTGCCTGCTTTAAGTTCCTTTAGGGCAGGGATTTTGTTTTATTCATCATTTGGTACTCTGTGGTGAGTAAAGTGCCTTAAATATAATAGGTGATCGGGGTGCCTGGGTGGCTCAGTCATTAAGTGTCTGCCTTTAGCTCAGGCCATGATCCCAGGATCCTGGGAGGGAGCCCCACATCCAGTTCCCGGCTTGCTGGGAAGCCTTCTTCTCCGTCTCCCACTCCTCTTGCTTGCTCCTTCTCTCGCTCTGTCAAATAAATAAATAAAATATTTTAAAAAACTATTTACATATAGGGAGAGTAGGTGATCAATGACTTTTATTTCATGAATAGGAGAGAGTGAAAAATATAAACTAAAAAGGAAATTAGCTTAAAATGTAAATTCTAGGGGCACCTGGATGACTCAGTTGGTTTAGCTTCCGATTCTTGATTTTTGGCTTAGGTCATAATCTCAAGGTTGTGAGATCAAGCCCCATGGCTGGGTTTGCCCTTAGCAGAGTGTCTGTGTTTCTCTTTCTCCCTCTCCCTGCTCCCACTGCTCTCTCTCTCTCTCTCTCTCTCAAATAAGTCTTTGAAAAAAAATGTAAATTCTAGGGGAAATTTTACTTTGATAGAAAGAAGAATCCTGCTTATTACCCAGGGCCCTATCATGAGGTCTTGAAGAAAATAAAAACTGTGAATTCCAATATATAATTATTAAGCATTTCATCTTTTTTGTGATACCAAGTTAAGTAAGCACATAAATCTGGTCTTGGCCAATTTGGTGTAGCCAGAAGGATAGCTTGGTTCTTAACATGGATAAGTTGGGATGGGCACAGTATTTCCCATCATCTCTGAAAACTTAGTCCTTTTGTTTTGTGCTCAAACAGCCTTTTTGGCGATAATGCCTTTGCTTTTGAGTAGGAGGACTTGTTAGACCACAAACTTCCAGACTCAATTTTTGTATATCCTGATGAAAATTCTCAGATTTCTCTACTGAATATAAACAGATGTGTGATGTGTTTAAATTGAAACTTTCTGAGTGTTGGCAAAGATTTGCTCAAATGAATAGGGTGGTATATTTGTATTGGTCGAGTTGTTTGGAACATTAAAGTGATAATAATCTAAATAAACACAATAATCTAAACTTGGGATATACTAGTATGTCTGCCTCAGGTCACCACTGGCTCTGTGACTTCTGCCTCTTCTGGATTTCTCTGGAGCTTACCCTTTTGCCCATTTGCCTGACATTCAACTTAAATACCTACATCTTGTTTCTTTCATATTTACATATCATGACCCTTCATCCTCTCCATTTGCATCTTTCTCAAACCGTATTTCAAGGTGACTGCCCCAATCCACATAAAAGGCTGATAACACTAAAAAATGAATTAAATGCTTTTGTTTGGACTGCCAATATGCCATCCAGACTGAAGAAGATCCAGAAACTTTGGGGTCATGTGAGCCAAGGACGCAGGGACACTGGCAAGCACCAGAAGAAGCCAGGATGCTGAGGTAATGCTGGTGGCATGCATTACCCCAGGATCGACTTTGACAAATATCCCTCAGATTGCTCTGGTAGAACTGGTATGAGGCATTACTACTTTAAGAGGAACCAGAGCTTCTGCCCAACTGTCAACCTGGATAAATGTGGACCTTGGTCAGTGAGCAGACACAGGTTAATGCTGCCAAAAACAAGACTGGAGCCACTCCTATCATAGATACGGTATGATCAAACTACTATAAGGTTTTGGGAAAGGGAAAGCTCCCAAAACAGCCTATCATCATGAAAGCCAAATTCTTCAGTAAGAGAGCTGAGATGATAAAGTGTGTGTGTGTGTGTGTGTGTGTGTGTGTGTGTGCGCAGGAAGTAGTCAGAGTATCAGCATTTTCTTGTGCTCGTTCCCCAAACCTCAGTTCCCACAAAACAGTGCAAAGATTGGGTAATGCCTGTCCTTGTAGCAGCTGGTGTTAAACTAGAGGTATCTTGAGATTAGGGAACCTGAATCTTTTATAATACGTGTAACTATTTACTGTAACTGTCTTTTACTCTGACGATAAACATGCATTTTATTATACAAGACAGTAGGCAAACTTACCCTTTGCTTTGGGAAACATGGTCTTCATCTTTCAAGGTTCTTCGTTTTACAAATCCCCATGAAAAGATAGTCTGGAAAAATTATAGAAAGTGCCTCTGTGCCCAAGATGTGGAAAAATGGAAGAGATGTATGAACGGTCTCTGGAAACAAAATTTGACAAAAATGGCTATACCTCTGTAGATAATCTACACTTAAATTATTGAAGGGTCTGAGATGCCTTTTCCTTTTATTTTCCCAGAAAAATGGTACCAAGGTGACCTCAGACAGTTTAGAACATCTTAAGAGGATTTGACATTTTTGTCATCTCTACTGGATAGCTACAGTGGCAAACAGACAACTGAATCCTTCTTTAAGCTGACTAATCTACCTATCATTCAATATTTAAAAAAAAAAAAAAGGATTTTGGCATCCTTGATTCCTTCATTCACAGCCAAGATAGCAATATCATAAATATTTCACTGTTATCCTGTCTTCCACTCTGATTTCTGACCAGTTCATGATTCCTTTAGTTCCTGACTTTTTGCTTTCTTTCCTGTATCATTACATTTGCTTCTTGAGTATTCTGTTTTATAATACTCCTTTGGTAGTGACTGGTAGTCCCTGAGATAATACTAGTGCTTACTCCTTGGCTTACATCTGTTGTCCAGTGCTCTGCAAAACATATCTGATCCAGCCAGGCCTCCTCGATTCTATCTCATCATGCCTGAGAACTGGTCCACAGGGTTGAAGTTCACACCAAGTTTTCACCAACTTTTATGAAAAGAAGCCAGACCCTGCCCAAAGTATGAACACCTTCTGTAAGATCTCCACCAGATGGCCATCAAGCTTTTACTTGATTTGTGTCTTCTGGATTGTTAGTACAGTCAAAAGAATCAAACAATAATGTCATTTAGGAGTTATATTTTTAAAAACAACTTAGTAAAGATCCAGACCTTGGATTTAAAATCTTTTTCAGTGTGGATCAGATATATATACATTAAAAGGTATAGAGAATACATTATTTTCACAAGCTATGCAGAATTGTCCAATGGTTAAGTATGATCTTAGAAAGACCTAAGAAATACATGGCATGACAGGGCTTTTCTTGATTGAGATATATTTTTTGTAAGAAAAGACCAGAAATACTTGAAAATATATGACTTTGAATATAATAAATATAGTTTCACTACCTCATAGAAAAACGTGTGATCTTTAAGCATGGGGAACACAGTGTGAGGATGGACATGAATGTCAATGTTAATGACAATATAGACTTTATCAAGCTATACATGTTTTTGTTCTGCCTTTCCTTATGGTCTTGACCTTCTGTTCTATTCACAATTTTCTTATTTTAATTTTTTTATATTGTAATTTTCCTTATTGTTTTATACATTCTTCCTAGTTGTGAGTTAAAACAAGATATGAACATATGCATAACATATTCATTGACTTTGTTTCTGTTTATTTGATTCACCTGGATTGGAATACTTTGAAACAAAACATGGCTTTAGCTATATGTTCTGTAGACTCTAGATCCTTTTACTCTCCTTTCAGAGTGCAAGGAGAGATTATACTTAGAAATACTACCTCAGTTTGGCAACATAAGAATTCCTGAGGATTGTTTGGAAGTCAGAAGATCATAGAATTATAGAAACTATTAAAGGCTTAGAAATTAGAAATAAACATTTTTTTTTGAACAAAGAAGAAAACTGAGCTCCTGAGGAGTAAAATTAGCCTGATACAATCAAGCTTGATACACCTGTACTTTTAATGAATAACAAAGCCAGGACCTCAATTCAAGTCTCCCTATACTAAATTCAACATTTTCCCCCTATAATCTTCTGTGATTATTTTATCTGGATATTCAAAGGTGAATTAGAATTGAGGAATTAAAAAATGAAGCCAGTGCTACTTAACAAAAGACAAGATAGTACTCTTAGGGAAAGTGGAGCTAACGCATGCTGGATTACTTGCGGGGAAATTGAAATTGAACAACCAGTACGTAGAAACAGGTCACCAGGTTCAAAAGTGAGTCACAGATCTTTAAGATGCGGGGTATTTTGTGATCAATAGCATTTGAAGTTGGAAAAATCAGATAAAGATAATCAGGTCTCATAGTCCAGCACAGAAATTGATTGCTCCAGGGATCCAGCGCCTCCTTCCCTTTCTCCCTCCCTCTCCCTTATGAAGTAATTTCTTGGCCCTTAGAACTGTTTTTAGGATTTATTCAAAGTGTTGCTGCCAGAGTCCCATCCCACTTGGCAAAAGGAAGGGAACAAAGCCCCCAACAACTGCACTGCTTTCTACAAAGAACTTGACTCCCACTATCTCTTCATTTCTTGGCTTTGAGCAATGACAGATTGCAGAATCAGATGTTGCACAGAAGTCTTGATAACAACTTAGAAAGATGACCATTGCTTGCTTGCTCTGTCAGGTTTCTTCTTTTACCACCGGCAAGTTTACTTCGTATGCTTCTAAGCACAAAGATTCTCAGCTCTAACTTCATAGGTACCTAATTCTCCCTGGCAGCAGAGCAACTACTGACCCTCCAGAAAACCAGACTGATGTTTCTGTAGGTTTACCAACTTATTTCATAAGATGGCAGTGCATTTCAGTTACTCTAAGAATTCTTTTGTATTTGAACCTGATCTGAAGATAAAAATCACTCTATGTTGTAAGTAATCAAGCTGAGGGCACTGTGCTTTCTGAAGCAGGAAGAGCACATATGCACTTCATGTGCACTTGAAGACAGAATATCTGGGTTTGAGTAGACAGGCTCAGCTGCTTACCAACTGGGTCACCTCAAGTATGTCACTCCTTAGCTTTATTGTCCTCATCTACAAAACGAGGTCGTAATACCTTGTCTTTCTAATGCACAGCCGCGTGTGTGAATCACATGGGAAGATGTGAGTGAAGGCTTTTCTAAAAACTGTATAGCACTGAGCCAAGAGAGTTATCATTGTTACCATGTGAAGGCTATGGGAGGATTAGGGAACCACTGTGCCACAGACATCCAGGCTAGTGAAAAATGTCAGCTTCAATTTATTTTCAAAAGATTGTGTATTTAATCGTATCAGCCCTGTAATCGTGCTATTTGCACTTGTGATGAAGAAGTACCATTGCCTTTTCATCAGGACATTCATCCTAATTGGCTGTGGAAGAGCAGGCTTACAGAAAGCACATATATGGTGATGTTCATGAAAACAGACTCTCCAGTGTTGAGGGAAGTACTCAGGGAGAAGGCATTCTTCAAACCCTTCTCGTGCGCAGTAGCATTTACTTAAAATTCTGTGCAATACCTTGAAACTAAAGCGAAAGAATACTGAAATAGGATTCACGAGACCTCAGTTTGAGTGTAACCTCTGCCTAGACCTGGATAACAAGGCTGTGGCTGACAGTAGTAATAATAACAACTTTTATTGAGCAGCTACTCTAGGTCAGGTATTGTGGTAAGGGCTTTATATACTTTAGATTATTTAACCATCTCAATTACTCTACCAGATATGTACTGTAATTATCTCCATCTTACAGAGGAGTTGACTGAGAATCAGAGAATCACACAGAAGCCATTGCTATTAAAAGTTAAATTTAGTCTTGACAGTCTCATTCCAAAGCCCATGTGTTTACTGAATACTTTATTGCCTTAATGTTTCTGTAGCCTGGTTATTTCCTCTGTAAAATGCAAGGATTAGGGTAGATTCTCATGAAATTTTTTTAATTCCATAATTTTGTAGATATGATTTATTATTAAAATTTTGTTGCAGAACACAAATTCCTGAAACACAGCTCTGGGTATTTTATTACCCTGGAGTAAAAAAAAAGAAGTAATATTACCTGAATTTTCCATTTGAATCATTTCTCATTTAATGTCTAACCCTGCTAGTCCTTTTCACAGAATAGGCAAAGATTCAGATGAGGAACTTTTTTGCAAAATTAAATATGATGTAGTTACTGAATTAAGGATGCATTTTTAAATAAAAGAAGTGTGAAGACGAGTCATTCAGGGAGAAAGTAAAGGAAGTAGGAAGATCAGGTATGGGGAGTACCAAAGTACCCATTTTTTAAAAAAAAAATTTTTTTTTAAAAGATTTATATACTTATTTGAGAGAGTGAGATATATATATATATATATAGAGAGAGAGAGAGAGAGTGTGTGTGTGTATGTGTGTGAGAGGGAGGGGCAGAGGGAAAGGGAGAGAGAATCTTAAGCAGATTCCTACGCTGAGCATGATGTTTTACTGACATCCAGACACCCCTAAAGGGCCCATTTAAAAACTCTGCTTCACCAGCAATGAACAAATAAGGCGAGTTGTCCACACACCAGGGGCCTCTGGGTCTTCACTTACATCATTTTCCGAACTGAAAGTGTACTTTTTTTGTGTGTGTGATGAGTTATTTATTGTTTTTTATTAACATATTTAAGACTGTATCATATTCATGGCGCTTTGCAGTTTCCAGATCACTTCTGCTGGCATTATTTCATTTGATTCTTCCCATAATTATAAGACATAGGTAGGTATTACTGTTGTTCCCATTTCTCAGATGAGAAACCTGAGGTACAAAATGGTTAACCAGCTTTCAAAGATCTCAATTGACCCAAAGTCTTGTGATTTCCAAAAAATGGTGTTTATTATTTCTGAACACAACTTAGCATGCTTTCCACAGCTCATCATCTCTCCATTTATTATTCAAGCCCAACTAAATTTTCTTCCTTAAAGTTTCTTTCTTTCTTTTTTTTTTTTTTAATTTATTTATTTGTCAGAGAGAAAGGGAGAGAGAGCAAGCACAGGCAGACAGAATGGCAGGCAGAGGGAGAAGCAGGTTCCCCGCCAAGCAAGGAGCCTGATGTGGGACTCGATCCCAGGACACCGGGACCATGACCTGAGCCAAAGGCAGCTGCTTAACCAACTGAGCCACCCAGGCGTCCCTTCCTTAAAGTTTCTTACGGCTACAAAAGCCTGCCAAGAACTCATCTCATGTCAGATGATTATACCATAGATGGCTTATAGATATATTCATTTTTTATCTCTTAATATTTCTTCCTTCTGTGTTAGATCATGAATCTAAAGTGCTAGGGGTAGTCTTTTTTTCTTTTTTTTTTTCTTCTGAGTGCCTCTTGTGGTGCTTTGATGCTCAGATTATTTTTGTTGAATGAATGATTTCTGGTCTGTTTTGTAGGTCGGAGTTCTCTACACCTACCACATATGAAGCACGAGTTCACCCTTGTCTTTAATTGTTATTATTAATTACTATTTAGATAAATAATATTGCCAGTGTTTAAAACAGACGTATTTAAAAAGAGAGCTTTTGTTTTCCCTAGAGCAATTCAGTGGTAGAATTAATACAAGAATTTAGACAGTTGATTCAACAAACCCTAGTGTTTTTGCCCCTTGTTCTATGCTTTTAATTTTAATATGAGAAATACAACTTGGCTTTTCAGTGTCATTCCAGTTCTTAGTTATTAAATCTTTTCTGAGAACAAGGTGTGGCTTATCAGTTTTCTCTGAAAATGGAAGCGACATGGATTAGCTAAGTAAAAGTGTTATTCCACTGTGATTAACCCCACAATTGACAAAGTTCAGTTGGCTATGTTTTGTGACTTTATATGATCTTTCTGAGCTCTCAGGGTACTTTTACATTGCTAAACTCTCTTGACTTGGCTTGGACCTATTTATATGACACAATTATACAAGCCAAGAACAGGCAGTATCAAATACATACGAACTAACATTTCTTAGGGTTTTTTTTTGTTTGTTTTTTTTTTTTTGTATTCGCCAATCTTAGAAAACACACTAACTTGGAAATTCTTTTTTCATATACCAAAAATGTATTATAAATATTATATAAATATATTTTAAATGAAGTAGGTCCATATTAAATTATCCACCTTTAAAATACTTACCTGTAATAATCACTGACTTATAGATTTGTCCAACTATTCTGTCTCAATTATATTTCCTAGATTCTTATTCAATGCATAGATGACACACACTCAGATTTTAATTAAAAAATTTAAAATATATATATACATAATCACTTTGGATGGCATTTAGAGGTCAAATATGCTGGTAAGAAAGGGACCCAGCTCTGGGCCATACCTAATTTCCAAAATTGATCTCATCCCCAAAGTATAAATCAAGTGGCTGGTTTCACTTGCAGAAATTCTAATTTGTGTGTGGGGATGCCATTTAGGCATTTATATTTTTTCCAATATTTTGCAGATGATTCTTTTAATTAGTCAAGGTTTTGAATTATGACTTAGAGAATTGTCACCACTTTTACTCAGGATTATTGTTTTCATATAAGACTTTTGCAGATTATTTCCCTCTTGTGTGGACATATCTCACCTCAAATGTGCTAAGCATGGAAAACTCTGACCAAAAAAACAGAACAGAATCTATCAATTTAACAAAAATTGATTGAATTAAAAGCACTGTTATAGCACTCAGAATCCAAAAAAGATGCTATTCTAGCCCTTTGCCTGACACCATATTCTTTATGGAAACAAGCAGATTAAAAACATTTTATTTATTTGACAGACAGATACCACAAGTAGGCAGAGAGGCAGGCAGAGAGAGAGGAAGGGAAGCAGGCTCCCCACTGAGCAGAGAGCCCAACGAGGGGCTCGATCCCAGGACCCTGAGATCATGACCTGAGCTGAAGGCAGAGGCTTTTTTAACCCACTGAGCCACCCAGGTGCCCCTTAAAAACATTTTTTAAAAGATTTATTTATTTGTATTACAGATGGGAGTATTGTGGGGACAGTGGGAGAGGGAGAGAGAGTATCTCAATCAGACTCCCTGCTGAGTGTGGAGCCCAATACAGGGCTCTATCTCAAGACCCTGAGAGCAGACTGAAGTCAAAATCAAGATCGCAATGCTTACCTGACTGAGCCACCCAGGCACCCTAAGATTAAGCACATTTTAATTATTAATAATATTGTAGTTATAATTCTTTAATTAAACATGGAT
The DNA here is from genome assembly GCF_030435805.1 of Mustela lutreola. Classification (NCBI taxonomy): domain Eukaryota; kingdom Metazoa; phylum Chordata; class Mammalia; order Carnivora; family Mustelidae; genus Mustela; species Mustela lutreola. The sequence goes on from NC_081295.1 coordinate 74,077,464, forward strand.
TTTTGAGCATATATTTTAAAAATGGCTGTATTGGATTTATCAAGGAAGGCCACTGTTGGTAAAATGTAGCTCCTGCTGCCATCTAAAAGCTTACCATAGTAATAATAAGCATCTGCATAGGGCATAGGATAAGGCAAGAATGCAGAAGAGTATAATTTAAGGCTAACTCTAATAATTATGACACAGGATTTTAAGAAAGGAACGTTCACAGCCAATTAAATGTTCAAGAAAGACTACATACGGAAAAATGACATTTAGGGCAGCAGTGAACGATAAGTAGAAATTGGTTAGAGATGAAAAAAGATGTGCTCCATAAACAGAGCTTAAGCAAATATTCTGAGACTGGAAGGCATATGGCATATTTGGGAAACATTACATAGTTAAGCGTGGTTCAAGGTTACAGCACAGGAATAACATGGAATGTGTGGAAGGTCAATGAACTAAGTACCCAAGTGTTAAGTCGGTATTGAAATCACCTAACATAATATAGTGGTAAAGAGAAAGATGATAAAGTAGTCACTAAATGAGAGGGAGTGACCTGGAAGATGATAGACATTTGCAACAAGGAGGGATTATCACATATCAGAGTCTTATAACATGTACTTGGAAGTAGCTATCACATTTGGGGAAGTTGGAAGAAGCAATACAGGGCAGAGAGAATATTTAATTCCTCCCCATGAGTGGAAGAAAAAGCCATTAATTGAGAGGCATGCAAGGTAAGCTGGATCTGATGGTGAAGAGAACTAATAGAGAGGAGGTTGAGAATACTGAGTTTATTGATGGTGACAAACCAGCAGTGTCAGAGGGCACAGTACAAGAGTTGAGTGTTGACAAGATGTGGAAGCTTAGTTAGACTAGGGGATGTACAGATCCAAATTAGAGTAGGAATCCAATTAATGCACAGGGAGGCTGGCCTGCTAGTAGTGACTGAGATAAACCAGAATATAGCACAGGGTGTGATTCAGCTTAGTCATCTCATAGGGAACATAATCATTTCTTTTACCTCTCTAACACTCAGAAGAATCCTATAAGATACATATTTTTTAGTATAAATTTGCAAATGAAGAAAGGTAGAAACAAAAGAGTAACTTGTATAAGGTTCTATACCAGAGGAGCCTCATTTGAACTTGGGTTTTCTGACTCAGAAGTTTTGTTCTTCCCCTTATCCTTCTTCCTTCCCCAAATCATGATTTTTCTAGAACAGGCCAAGAAAGTACAATGATAAAAGGGTGAAATAAAAATGAGATGATGCAGTCTCTTAAAAAACAAGGGAGATTGTTTCAGGAAGAAGTTAATCATAGAGTAAAATGTTTTAGCCAAATCAGGAATGATGAAGACCAAAGCTAGACCTTTGGCTAGGACTATGACATAAGTATTTCATTAGATTAGATTTGATTGGATATGGCATGATTACATAACCCTTATAGTTCTCAGAATCCTCTCATATAATTTCCTCTTATGTGGACAATAGGCTTGTGACAATGATATTGCTCTATATTGCATAAAGAGACTCAGATTAAAAAAAAGAGAGAGAGACTCAGATTAATAGAATAACTATAGTTAGAAAGTGGTGGAGGAAAGATTCCAAACATAAATCTTCTGAATTCAAGTCCTCTTCCCTTTCCAAAATCCCTGAAAATAGAAACAAATGAAGAAAAATCTCTCAAGTTTCCAGTTACACTAGCAGAGCTAATGCCTGAAGAATTACACGTAATATATTTTTACTGGTGGCTTAGTATTGTCATTCTTGATCAAAGATGTAATTGCCAAGGAGGATTGCAACTTTTGCTTAGAAAGATACCCCTCTATCATGCTGCCCAATGGAAGGGAGCACCAAGATCAAGGGAGGAGTTATACACATGTTCTTTTTGATTCCTTAGAAGCATCCATGATTAGCAGCATGGACACACGTAGCTATTTTATAAACTCTTTTAACTAGACTGTATCTAGCAAGGTAGCCCTGGTGACATTTTATAAGCTTTACATTCAAAAGTTTCTTCCAAAGCTTGTATTTCATACTTTGTTTTTTTTTTTTTTTTAAAAAATTTTTTATATATTTATTCTCATTATTCATGGCAGTTATGTTCTATAAAGTCATGGCAAACACTGAATTAACAAATACTGAACATTGCTGCTAAGGGAAATACAGTGTTAGGTTCCTCTGGTCACGATATTTTTGACAACTGATCAATATAGAACCTCATTTTATTCACGTTTCTGCTTGAAGACACCCAAATTAATATATATTCTTGATTACTAACATTGAACTCATGGTCAACAGCACTCTCATGATAAATTATGCCTGAAAAAAGCTTATCCAGTGCACATACTTTCTCCGTTAATGCACATCAGTCCCTCGCACATAGAAAGACTAAGCAGCACATCGATACTGCACTTGGTGATTATTTGAAATGGCAAAATTCTGTCTCATATTTAAGTCTTCAGTTCACTTGGAATTTATTTTGGTGGTTGCCAGAGGGGAGATGGGTGGGAGGAAAGGTTAGATGGACGATGGGGATTGAGGAGAGCACTTGCTGCAGGGAACACGGGATGTTGTTTGAAAGTTGAATCACTAAATTGTATACCTGAAACTAATATCACACCGTATGTTAACTAACTGGGATTTAAGTAAAAACTAAACTAAACTAAACTAAAATGGCAAAATCACCAACCAAATGCACAAAAATTTAAAAAGGTATTAAATGGAAGTGAAAAAGTACTGATTTACAGTATGAGAGCTAAAATAAGAAGACAGGGCATCTCCTTGTTTAACCTCAGTTAGGAGATATGCCAACTAGAGACTCAATTTTTTCATTGTTCTGTACTGTCTATGAATGATTGAGAAAGCAATGCAGATAGATACTGATTTAGGGAATATAAATAAATTCAAGTGAATAAGCAAATTTGCAAATGCAGAATTTGTGAATAATGAGTACGGACTGTATTAGGAAATTAAAAGTCTTATATTACCCAAGTCAATCTATAGAATCAATGCAATCCCTATCAAAATTCTAATGGTATATTTTCACAGAGATAGAAAAAACTACTCTAAAATTCATATGGGATCACAAAGATTCTAGGTAGCCAAAGCCATCCTGAAAAAGAATAACAAAGCTGGTGGCATCACTTTCTGATTTCAAATTGTATTACAAAGTTTTAGTAAACAAAACATTGTGTCACTAGCATAACAATATACACATATACCAGTGGAACAAAATAGAGAGGCTAGAAGTAAATCTATGAAAGATAGATTTACTATCAGCCACTGTTTGACAAGGGTGTCAAGAACAAAAAATGGAGGGGCGCCTGGGTGGCTCAGTGGGTTAAAGCCTCTGCTTTTGGCTCAGGTCATGATCCCAGGACACTGGGATCGAGCCCCACCTGGGGCTGTCTGCTCCGCAGGGAGCCTGCTTCCTCTTCTCTCTCTCTCTGCCTGCCTCTCTGCCTACTTGTGATCTCTCTCTGTCAAATTGAAAAAAAAAAAAGAACAAAAAAATGGAGAAAGGGTAATATCTTTAATAAATGGTGTTGGGAAAACTGGTTATCCACATGCCTAAAAATGAAACTGGATACCCATCTTACACCACTCACAAAAGTTAACTGAAAATGGATTAAAGACTTGAGTGTAAGACCTGAAACCATAAACCTAGAAGAAAACATAGAAAAAAGTTCTTTGACATTGGTCTTGTCAATGATATTTTTGGATATGATGCCAAAGGTATAGGCAACAAAAACTAAAATACACAAATGGGACAACATCAAACTAAAAAGCTTCTGCACAACAAAGGAAACAATCCATAAAACAAAAAGAGAATTTACAGGATTGGAGAAAGTATTTGCAAACCATATATCTGACAAGGGGTTAATATCCAAAATATATGTGGAACTCATACAACTGAATAGCCAAAAACCAAATAATATGATTAAAAATGAGCTAAGGGCCTGAAGAGACTTTTTTTTTTTTTTTCAAAGAAGGCATACAAATGGCCAGTAGATCTATGAAAAGGTGCTTAATATCACCCCTCATCAGGGAAATGCAAATCAAAACCACAATGAGATTATCACCTTACACCTGTGAGGATGGCTGTTATCAAAAAGGGCAAGAGATAACAAATGTTGGCAAAGATGTGGAGGAAAACATTCCCACATCAGTGGGAGTGCTTACTGGTATAACTACTATGGAAAACAGTAAGGATATCCTAAAAAAATTAATAATAGAACTACCATATGACCCAGCAATTCCACTCCTGGGTCTATATCCTAAAGAAATTAAACCAATTATTTCAAAGACATAGCTGTACTCCCATCCTTATTGCAACATTAGTCACATAGCCAAGATACAGAAACAACTTATTTATTATTTATTTATTATTGTCCTTCAGTGGTTGAATGGATAAAGAAAATTTTGTGTGAATATGTACAATAAAATTATTATTCAGCCATAAGAAACAAGGAAATTCTGCTGTTTGTGACAACATGGATGAAACTGGAGGGCATTAGGCTAAGTGAAATAAGCCAGACAGAGAAGAATGAATACTACTAAGTGGTATCATTGAATGTGGGATTAAAAAAATTGATATAATCGAAGGAAATCATAAAATGATGGTTGCAAGGAGCTGAGAAGCGGGAAAATTAGGGCAATGTAAATTGAAAGGTTACAAGATATTCAGGTTACAAGAGGTTACAGGAAATTTCAAGTTACAAGATAAATGAGTTCTAAGATCTAATTTATAATTATGCTAATATATAGCATGCTGACTATAGTTTGCAATACAGTATTATATAATTGAAATTTGCTGAAAGTAGATCTTAAGTATTCTCATTTCTCACATAGACAGAGTTAACTATGTGAGATATGCATGTGTTAATTATTTTCAACTTGATAATTATTTTACAGTGTATATTTACATCAGATTATTAGGCTGTACTTTAAGTCTGTACAATTCCAATTGCCAGTAATTCCTCAATAAAGCTAGAAACAAAAAGATTTAAAGTCTCAGAGTTTCTACATATAGCAGTTGTCAGTGATCTGAACAAAGTAACACAAAGCAATCACTTCTGGTTGAGGGAGGCAAAGAAAATGATCAGTTTAGGAACACGACTTCAAAATCATTTCTGGACATTTGATTTTAGTTTTCTAAAAATATATTAAAAGGTGTGATAGAACCTCAACAAACTTTCCTCCAGAAGAACCAAGCAATTTGTGACACCTCCACCCATACTCCTTTTATTTGGTAATTTTGTGTGCTATGTAATTGTTTAAGATGGTAAAGAGAAGTCATAAGTATGTTGCTAAGGGAGGGATATATGGAGCTGAATGCTAAAGATTGGATTGGTATTAACATAAACATGCAAGGTACATGTGTATATATCCTGTGGGGCTCCACATATGTTCATTTAATGCTATGTCCTTTGGATTTAGAGACAGCCTATAAAATATCATAGATTTTTAATAAATATATACATATTTATGTGTATGTGTGTATACATTATATATCTATATCTATATCTCAATCTCATTAAATTATGTTTTAAGATGTTGTTCATTCTCTTATCCGTAGGTCCTTGTTAGAGATTCTAAGTCAATTGTTAACTGTTCAGTTGTAAGATAAATTTGTCTTTTTCAAGTGAATTGCATGCTTTCCTTGGCAAAACAAACACATAAACAAATGCACATTTAACTCAACTCTGTTTTGCTTTTTGCCTTAGCTTCCAGGGAATTTAGAGATAGTGTTAGTCTAATTTTTAGTAAGTATTTTTATCTTTATGCTTGGTGATATCTACCTTCTTTGCAGGGTCCTAGAACCTAATAGCCAGAGATTTGGAAATAGTTGAGGGCAAATGCCTCAATTTCCAAAAACCAGACATCCAGATTAGTCACAATGCCCGCTTCTCCCTTTATCTACCCCTCCATAGCAAGCCCATCCTTAATTTGCCTCCCACTTCTCTCTTTCTACCACACCCACAATTTAAATTTGGTTAAACTCTATTTAGAGTAGAAAAATCTCTTCTCATAAAAGAGGACGGGTTTCTTTTTAATTTGCAAGTATTGACCCAATCTCCCATCTTCATTCCAAGCTAATTCCCAACATATAAATACACATTTTTCATTTTTTCATTTATTCTTTTTGGTTGTTCCTTTAAATTTTTTACATTACTGTGTGTCACTGGTGAAATAGCAGTAAAGAAGGCAAAATATATTGCCTTCAAAGAATTGACATTTCAGTTAGTAGAAACAGTCAACAAAGAAAAAAATCCCACAATTACATAGAATTTTAGACTTTGAAAATGCTGTGGAGATCAAGTATGGCAGGGGGAACAGGAAGTGTGAGACAGGGAGGGGTTTGTAATTTTAAGCAGGGAGCCAGAGGAGGACTAATTAAGGAGATAAAGGTTTAGCTGTGAGGTGGGGTAGAAGAGGTCTATCCAGGATCATTTTCCGGGATCTGGCAGCAGTCTCATTACAAAAGCACTGAGGGAAATGCTTACCTAGACTACTCAGGAAGTAACAAAAAAATGATAAGAAGAAAGGGAGTGAAGGGGGAGTACTGGAAGATGAGTACGTCTCGGGGAAGAGCCGCAACTAGGCACGTCACATTGGGCTTCTGTATGGATTGGGCCTTTTACCCCAGTAAGATAAGCGACATCAAAGAGTTTTGAGCAAAAAGTATTTCTCTGACTGCTCTTTTAAGAAAGGATTGTAAGGGAGTAAGTATGGAAGCAGAAACTCTATTGAAAGAAGATTTTGCAATAATCTGAGAGAGAAACAATATTAATTTAAGACAATATTTTTTAATGGTGGGGGTGGAGATAACTGGTCAGATTCTAAATCTACATAGATGGTAGAACTGACAAGATTTTGTGTAAAATTGAATGTGGGATATAAGGAAAATAGAGGGGTTAAGAATGACTCCAAAGCTTTTGTCTTGAGCAACTGGTAAGATGGAATTGTTAATAACACAGGTAATTAAGACTGTTGGAGGAGGAGGGTTTGGGAGAGAATATCAGAAGTTAGTTCATTTGAGATATACATGTTTAAGAAGTTAACGTGAAAATTCTGAGGAGGTAGTTGGATATATAAGCCTAGAGACAAGTGGTACAGGGAAGAGATATGGGTGGGAATATAAATCTGTGAGCATTCTATATGTGGAGAGGAGAGGATAAGCATTATTTTCTCCTTTTTGATGCTCTTCCTTCGGAGCGATACTTCCTAAAATAAAAATGTGGCCTTCCCTTTGTCAATAAACTATTTTAGACTGAGATTGAATGGCAAGATAGGGGCTGATTTCTCTCCTGCTTTCTTCAGTATTGTGATGTGTTCAACAAAAGTAGTTTGTGTTCCTTTGAAAGGCAGAGTATACATTCTAAATCAAGAAGAAACACATTCTATTGTTATTAAGATAGATTTATGGTGCATTTAGAAACTTTTCATTAGGAGGTGGTTTATTGATTGAGTCACTATTCATTAACAAAAACACTTATTAAACACCTACATGCAGTGGAATTCATTGGGTTTGGTGAGGGTTTATGTACATTGTGAGGAACAAGGAAGATTCTTGAGAGACTTCTGAGGTGGTCACCTTGGGTGAATGGTGATGCTATACAAAGACAGAATTAGCTGGGAGAAAAAGCAGGGTAATTGGATTTGTATGGAAATTAGAGTTCAGTTATATACATCTTAAAATCAAAGATATTACAAATTATTTAAATGTATTATCCTTGATCTTTGTTAGACTGGATCTTTCTTAATTTTTAGATCTCAACTTAAATGTCACTTCCCTTCTTCCTACTTTATTCTCTTACTTTGTGCCCTATTTTTTTTTTTTTTTTCCTTGCTGGAACTGTTGTTACTTGGTTACATTCTTTCTTTCTTTCTTTCTTTCTTCCTTTCTTTCTTTCTTTTACATATTTAATATATGGGTCCAGTATTTGATTTTAAGTTGTAAGATGGTGGTGACCATGATTATTTTGTCCCAACTAATGACACAAAGTTTCTGGACATATAAATGATCAACAAATATATGTACAATAAGATGAGTAAAATAATATATTTGCGGAATCTATAGCACATTGATGGCAATTGAAGTCTGTGATAATATTGAAATTTCTAAAAATAATGAAGAAAAGGATCAATGAAATAGTTTGGGAAAGCTCCAACATCAGAGTCAGTAACGAGTGGAATCATTAAAGAACATTTCAGAAAACAGGAAAAAGGCAGAACCTGAAATCAAATGAGGAAAACATTTCAAGAACTATACTTTCATTTTTCCTTTTTGGTCCAAAGGAAAGCAAAAGTCAGACTCTAATTCTTGATCTTTATTTTTGTAAAACAAGCAAACAAAACAACACACAAACCAAACAAAGGCAATCTCTTAAAACTTGTTTTTTGGTTCTTTTCTTCTGATCAACTCTATGAACGAAGGAAATTGAGTATATTTTTGTGTACATTTCTAATGCTTCCTTTGCATTTAGAACTGTATCACTTAGTTTGAAATAGCAGTCTTACTTTTCTTAAACCATTGTCCAGTATAATTAAAGTACATGAATTTGTGTGTCTTTGTGAATGTGTTCTTATATGTAAATGTGTATGAAAGAGAGTGTATGTGTGTGTTCATGTGTATTCTTTTAGATTAAGGGAGGGTTTGAGTCAATGAAAATATTTCTTGAGTTCTGTGTAGGTCTACATAAGAGAGCTCTGAAAATATAAAGTACATAGGGCCTAAATGTACTGATTAGAAGATCTAAATGTCACCAGGAATGACCCACGGAGTGAGTAATTTGTTTCCCTAGGAACATATGGAATCCACTGACTTCAGGAAATATTTTCAAAGTGCACACATATTTCTTCAAGACGTTAACATCCCAGGGGAGGAGGAGGAATAAAAACATGACAGGGAGTAATTTAAAATGGCAGGTACTGCAGTTTTCTTTTCCTGTGCTGGAAACCTGATATTTGATACGAATGTAGATGATTTTCTTATGATTGCTATAAAAAGTTGATACTATTCTTTCCAAAATTCTCTAAGATTTATTTTTTCCTCCTCCTTGGTGGAATTTTGTTGTTTTTGAATGTCTTCGATTGTGGGTACAAAGAAATCAAAACATTGCACATTATTTCTTATAATGTAACCACAAGAAAATGCAAATGCTGAAGCTCTGATTCACAAAAGAATATTGCCTATTAGTTACGGTATGGTTCAATGGGAAAATGGAGTCTAAAATTAAATTATATTTCACTAGACTGTAACATCAGTTTGTGCATCAGTTATGTTATTTCCCCTTTTAATTTTAATCTTTTCAACATTTTTTATAAGATTATAACACCTCAGGAGACTTAAATGCTGAACTTGGACACAGACAACATAGGTTCCAAGTCCTGTTTGCCACTAATAAGATATGTGCCTGGGCAAATTACTTAAATTCTCTGAGTTTTGTCTTCCTTGCCTGTAAAAAAAGGTTGCTATTATCCATTAGAGATTACTGTGAGGATTAAATCATGTAATGGAAAGGAATATGTGTGTGTATGCATGTGTGTGTGTGTGTGTGTGCGTGCGCGTGTGTTTCTTTCTTTGATTCCAAATGCCCACTCTCTGGTGGATGTTGCAAATGCTTGAATTGCTGAGTACATTATCTACAGATCCTGGAGAACATAATCATCTACAGGGATCTGAGCTTGGAAAGGCAACATTTTGTGGAAAATAGTTGTCAGGATGATTTACATGAACTTGATCTTCCTTTTCTGAAATTAATCTTTGTTACAGTATTGAAAGATGGTTTCTGAGTTTAGAAACCATAGACTTCATTTCAGGACACAGGTTTTTTTTTTTTTTTTTTTTTTTAATTTCTTTTCAGCGTAACAGTATTCATTGTTTTTGCACCACACCCATACCTGCCCCCCTTAATACTCACCACCTGGATCCCCCAACCTCCCATCCCCCGCCCCTTCAAAACCCTCAGATTGTTTTCCAGAATCCATGGTCTCTCATGGTTCACCACCCCTTCCAATTTCCCTCAACTCCCTTCTCCTCTCCATCTCCCCATGTAGGACACAGGTTTTAATGACAATGGCTTTTTAAATGATAACCCACAGGAGGAGATACATCTTACATTGCAGCATATTACTTTAATTCATACACACACACACACACACACACACACACACACATATGTATGTATATATATGTATTATAGGTATATATATAACGGAAACTAAAGTTTCATAAAATTGGACATATCTTTGCTGTATGTGTAGCGCTCTGATCTTTTCTATTTTTGTCTTATCTGTTTCATTATTTTAAAAAATTCTGGTTACAACCTAGTAATTTCTTTTCAGTATCTACTAATGCAGTGCCATCCCATAGCTTGAAAATCTTTTTTTTTTTAACTTCAGATATGAGGTATCTTTGTAACAGAGCCTTTTGTCTGATAGTATTTCCACAAATAGCATCTATATAAGTTTAAAATTTATGAGATTTTTGGCAATCAGCTTATTAGCATTCCTTTCACAGCTTGAAAGTTCACATTAGTTTTGGACTCAAACAAAAGTAATTGGCAAAGTCTTCAAGTTACAACTTAAGACAATACTTAAGTCACCTACCCTCTAATGCTAGTGACATTAACAAACCCATTGTGTTTGACTAGTTAGCTCATTCTGTGGTTAGGGTTGTGATCTAAATAATATCAGGAGGCCCCATACAGTGTAGGCTTCATGGGTTTACAGCTGTTTAGGTCAATAGGCTTTGCCCCCAGAAGGGGCCTGTGTGTAATTTAATGCTCTGTTGTTGTATCTTCAATTCTTAAAAGCTTTACCTTAGAACTTGTGTTTTGTAACCAGAGTTTGACGGATAATAATAGATCATTCACGTGAGCAGAGACAATGTTGAACAGTATGTATGACCATCATTCCTTGCCATCCCTTTTTTATATAGCTTTTGTGATGTCCCATCAACACAGAACTCCACTGCATTCACAATGCACTGGAGTATAGACTCAGAACAAGTACAGGGTAAATGTTATAGAAGCTGCTGTGTAATAGGAGGAAAGAGAAAGATAAGGAATTCCATGGTTCCTTTCCTTTCAGTCCCTCCCTACTCCTGGGTAAGCTGTCAATAGAGAGCTGGTAGTGTGTGCATATCAAGAAGTGAAACAAAATAGTTATTAGTTTTATGCAGAGTATCCTTGGTTCTAGCAGCAACAAAATATATATGCATATGCAAGCTACAAATAGAAATTGTATAATTTCAATGATTCTGCATGAAAGTTATATTTTTTTATATTTGCATTTAAAACTGGCATTATGCAATATGAAATTAGTAGTAAAATCTATAACAATTTAAAATTTGAATGCTCTTTACTTAGGATGACATTAAATAGAAAGTAAAAAGCACCATGACAGTTTAAAATAGGAAACTCAAAAGAAAGGGAAAAGCTTTGTATTTTGTAATTTATGGCACTTTTCCTCTCCCCTGCTTTATGAACAAGGACTTTCACAATTACATTTTGTAATGAACCCTGCAAATTATGTGGTTAGCCCAGGCCATATATATATATACATGTATATATATATATATATATATATGTATATATACACACACACACACACATACACACACACACATAAATTATGTATATAATATTCTAAGTTATATAATAATTATAATAATTGGTAATTATTTCACAAATGTGTTAAGAGATAAGAAGAGAAAGTCCAAAATACTGTGAAGGAATGTAACAAACTATATATGAACTGCTAGTATTAATTCAAGAACAACTTTAAACTTCTACTTTTCATAAGTTTTTACATCCTAGTAGATGCTAGTATTGTGTGAGGCAAATGGAATATAACAAACATTAGCCTTAAGGAGTTTCCAGTCTATTACAAGTGTTATTTGTTAGTTGTTAATATATAGTAATGGGCAATTGTGTTATGACAGAGAGAGATTCATGGTAGAGCAAAGACGAAGTAATTATACTTTTGGGGGTTGGGCGATGGGGGTGATGGGGTAATGAGGATCAAGAGCCCTCAAAGAAGCTTTGTACAAAGAGGATTGTGGGAGCAACAACTTTTGTAGGATTTGAGAAATCAATGTTTTAAATAGTGGCACTTTTATTCAAATGGATCAAAGCTAGGATTAGTGAATTTTTTTTTCCTGAGATATGCTGCCTTTCTCTGGGCTCTAATGAAAATGTTTCCTCAGATCTTTATCCTTCTTCCTATTGAAACAGAGTTTTTATTAGTTCCTCTTCTGGAAACTTCTTTGAATCACAAGTAATTTCACCATCAGCTACTTAGGAGAAATTTAGTGTTAGCTTAGTCAATATTAGTGTGTCCACAAAAGTGATAGCAGCATGCTTCGCCTTAGTAGTTCTTTCTTTGATTGGTTATTGTGCATTATTGGCCAGAAGCCTTATTTCCTTTCTTAATTTTCATATCGTCCTAAGATATTTCTCACATTTAGTCTCATGTCTTTTAATGTTTAATCTCCAGGACTACACAGTCATTTCTCATTTTTTTCTGCGATTAGACTCTAACATAGTAAAGAACCCTCATCTACTAAAGCTTTTAGAACACTCAACAGGTTAAAATTTTGTTGTTTATTTCATAATTATTTTGTATTATCCTGGATACCTACAACATTCCAAGTAATGAAAATACATTCTCTCTTGATTCATGATGAAATATGTAATTACTCTGAGGCCAGTGGTAATTTTCCTTAAGAACTTGATTTTGAGGGATTCCATATTAATTAGTAGAATCTTTATCTTAAATGATCTTTCATTCTTTTCTCTATTATAACATGTTGGTTTTATATTTCCTTCCTTAGATGCACCATCTTGCAATTCATGACCTCCTTATCCTAGATTCCCTTTCCCAGATTTCTTAAACCTCACATGGTCCACTGTTGACCTAGATACCTGCCCTTTACAGTATATTTTCTGAAAATGTATATTTTGTTCAGATTACTGTTTTATATTATCTTATGTTTTACACCTGTGTTAATTTATAATTGTAGCCTGGTTCCATCACATGTTTTTGTGTTATTTTCTTTCTTAAACGTGAGTCTCAGGCTACTTTCAAAACTTGCATAGTTTGACAGACATCTAGAAAAAAATGTTTTGAGTGAATGCATAAGTGCATACATTTGAATATTTCTAAAGCAGGCTTAAAATTAATAGGAATATTTTTCTACAAGTAATGGACCCATTTCCTTTTGTAATTTTATAAAAGGAGAACACTTTTAAAATTTTTTTAAAAGATTTTATTTATTTGAGAGAGACAGAGATAGTGACAGAGAGCATTAGTGAGGAGGAGCAGGGCAAGCAGGCTCCTTGCTGAACAGGGAGTCTGACTCAGGACTCGATCTCAGGACCCTGGGATCAGGCAGACACTTAACAACTGAGCCACCTGGGTGCCCAGAGAAGAACAAGCTTTTAAAAAAAATCTTTAAGGGAGCCTGGGTGGCTCAGTTAGCTGAGTGTCCAACTCTTGGTTTTTAGCTCAGTCATGCTCTCAGGGTCATGAAGGGAGCCCCTCTAGGGCTCATAGTCAGTGCAGAATCTATTTAAGATTCTCTCTTCCTCTCTTAAGGAGGGCACATGATGTGATGAGTACTGGGTGTTATATGCAACTGATGAAATATTGAACACTACATCTGAAACTAATGACGTACTATAAGTGGGGTAATTGAATTTAAATAAAAAAAAAGTTTCCTTCTTCCTCTCCCCCTGCCCCTCTCCCCATGTGCTCTCTCTTTCCCTCTAAAATAAATAAATAAACCTTAAAAATATTTAAATTGTAGGCAGTGAATTAATAGCACCTGCAGAACCTGAATAACCTAGTTACAGAACCTCAGAAGAGACTCCTTGTCATAGATACTAACCAAATTGTCATTAAAGTTCCAGTTTCCTTCTTTTATTTCTGAAGTATGACACCTTGGGTGCAAAACTCTGACACAAAAATCCATCATCAGAAAACCTTATGACTAAAATCACTTGTAATATCATTCTTTATAGCACAAGGATCATAGTGCCAGCATTAAGGATTTCTTTCCTTTTATGATTTCAATGATTTATCTAGAATCAGAAAATAAACCGAAATTATCAAGTAAGTCACAAAATAAAATTTCCCAAACTCTGTATTATATTCAAAAGTAAGGAGAGTGCACTGTGAGTGGGTCTCATCTATTATGATCTGGGCAGACCTCTGACGGTTTGCTCTGGGCCTGGTTCTGGAGCTGCTTGCCAGTGCGTTCTGAGAAGACCACGGGAAGACCAAGGGAAGATTAGCGAAACGTGGCAGAAGGAATTGGAACTGGCCTCTGTTCTTTCACCTTTTTTAGCTTTTGGTCCATGATTTGGAGAAGAATGTCCAGTATAAAAATGGAATGAACTGACTGAGACCTTAAGTCTATATAGCTATTTATCGATGAGAGGAACTGCAATTTCATCCAAATGTATGAGAACAAATTACCTTACTTGATTGAGGGCAACAAACCAGGGCATTCCCACATTCTGACCTGTTCCTCAGACATATAATATCACCATGAGTGATGTTTCCACTGCCCAACATACTGTGAACACCCCACCGAACAAAAGACTGTCATCACTAAGTAATATATTCAGAATGTGATCAGGGGAATCTGACTGAAAAGTATCTGATTGTGCTGTTCTGATTATTCTAAATTTCAAAGCACAGTTGTTTCAACAGGGAGGAGAAAAAAAAGAAACAACCAAGATTAAATTACTCAATAACTTAGATAACAGGAGGACATGCTGGCAGAATAGGCCCAAATAATTCAGATCAGATATCATGTTCATTCTTCTTACGTTCAGTTCCTAACTTAGAAATGAATCATGTATCATGAGTTCATTTGGCCTATATTATTCTGTAACAACAGTATTTATGATGGTGGTTAGTTTTATATAGTTCTATATATAGAATACCCTGTTGATACAATAAAACATATGCTTGAAGTATCAATATTTACAGAAAATGTTTTCAGTTTTTCACAGTAATATTATTTAAGAAGTTTTAAAAATATTTTTTAAAATATTTTAAAATATTTCTCAATAGATTGGTTCTTGAAGAAATGTACACTTCTAATAGACGAGGAGTTAGAAAATGGCAAGTTTGTGCAGGATTTTGGGAGGATTCATGGGCATTTTCAAGGTCTTCAAGGATCAGTAACATTCATATAATTTAGGCTTAATTTTTGTTTTACAACTGTTTAAGCTTTCTCTTTTTCCTTGATACAGGTAGTTCCACAGATCTCCAGTTGTATTATCAGCCATGACAATACAATAGAGCTTAAGTGTAGGAGAAAGGGATGATCAAAAAAAATTTTTTTTGAAGAAAAGGAGCATGCAGTGAAAGATATACAAGGAGTAAAGTGGTTAAGGTGGTGTATTTATAGATAAAGGAAAATTACCCAAGATGGAAAAATCTTTATTGTCATAAAAATGGAAATACAAGAGTCACACTGGAGACACAAATCTCCTCAGGCTAAGAGGTAGTTTGTGGGGTGAAAAGATGATGAGTCAAGCATTGGAATTAGAAAGTAGGGCCAGGGTAGGCCAGAAACAGTCACCAGTGCAGACAAAAACAATGGAAACCAGGACCTGGACTGGAGAAAAACTGCATGTGTATAATGAATCTAATCGGGAGTGCTTTCAAACTTAACCAGGAAGGTAAACTAGCTCAATACAGAAACAATACTCAACTATTGAGTTCTAATTAAATGCCAGTTACTGCATTTATTCAATCACAGGAGTTACTAAGTCCTCAGAGGAAACTCAATGTGATATTATGAGCATGAAGTTCTGTATGGGAATATTATTTTATAGATGAGAAATCCAATTTTATAGATGAAAAAAATATGACATAGGGAGGTTAAATGATTTGTTTAAGATCATTTAGAGTGTAAGTGGTAGATTTGAGATTTGGATCTGGAAAGTCTGATATTGAGAACCTCACTGTTGTGTGCAAACATCCCCAAAGAAGATTAAATGGTCTAAGCCCCAGACAAAACGATCTAGATATAAGATAATCCAAGGCCTAGATTGGACTCTACTGGGGATTACTTGAGGCTCCTGCTGTAATTGATAACTTCTAATTCCAAATGTTTGGGCCTCCCAAATGCCTTGAAAGTGCCAGATAATACATATCAAATCAGATAGTTCCCCATCCTAGCCACTAGGTGGTGATTAGTACTATCAACTTAAAAAGAGTATTTGCTAACATGAGTAGGGCGGAAAAGGACAAAAGATTTTCAACTTTCTGGGTCAAACTAGGTATTCATTTTGCATCAGGGTGTTAAGTGGCTTGTGGTGAGATAAGTAACTATTTTTAAAAAGAAAAAAATAATATAGAAGGGGCAGATTCTCTAAAAATTTATTGAGTATCTATTGTGTGCCAGTGAAACAGACACTGGAAACACAAAGATAAGCAGCATGAAGTATCATGAGAGAAATAAAAATTAACCAGGGTTATACATCAATGTGGCAATTGGCTAGATGGAGATATACACTAGCAATGCAATTGAATAGAAATACCCCAAAATGAGATGCACCCATGTGGGCATGCACTTGTGTGTGTTTGCATGTGTGTGTGTGTGTGTGTGTGTGTGTGTGTGTGTGTGTATCTATGTGCAGAGTTAGGGGAAGATTATAGAAGTTTAGGTATAAAGATAACAGATCTAGGTAAAGGCTTTACCAACTATCCTTCAGGCTACAGTAACATTTATAGAACAAAGTAGGGCAGAATCAAGGGTATTCATATTATCAGAGTATGAATTACAGTTTCTTCATTTTTAATGACAATGACTCGAATTATAATCAGTTTTATCCGACCATCTCATCATTACTAAACTATATCTGTCTGAAGATTTTGTCCAGCAATCCATATTTAAATAATGACTAGTTTTTCACTTTAAATTAATTAAAAACATTGAACTTCTAGAAGCTCTGGTCTAGAAGCTCTGGATGATGTAACCAGCATTTTGATACCCATTTAATAATAAATAGAATGCAGAAAGCTATATGGATATGAAATGTATTAATATTTTTGTGATATATATCAATGTAAAAACAATTAGAATTTTAAGCTTGAATAAACTTGGTTTTCCTATCTCGTTATTTTTGTGATATGGAAAGCCTAGATTTGGGAAGCTGAATTTTATGAGATAAGATACAACATTTGTTCTTGCCATGCCAGTTAGTATAAAGATTGGTGTCATGTTTATGGCTTAAGAAAATACTAGAGTTGAAATTATCATCCATATGATGATGTCACATGAGTTGGCTCTAGGCCCAGTGGCAATAGAATGAATCCATGCATAAGTCTACAGACCAGAGGTCCACCAGGAGTAGTTAGAATGAGATTTAGCCTTCTTCAATGCTTGGACATCCTGATTTTTATTTCCATAGTGTCTGGAAAAGTTGGATATATACATGACAGGAAGGATATTTACACTATAGACTTAGATATGGGCCTTCTTGCTAGACACTCTAAAAGAATAACACTAAAAACTACTTCGTAAGGTAGACCATTTAATATCACATAAAACAAAGAGAATAGAAATAATCTTCAAAAAATTGTTTTAGTAATCTCTACACCCAATGTGGGGCTTGAACTATGACCCTGAGATCAAGAGTCGTTTGCTCTTCCAACTGAGCCAGTCAGGTGTCCCTAGAAATTATTTTACTAATTTTGCTGTTATTGGTGTTAGAAATACAACATATTTCTGCACATTGATTTTGTATCATGCAACTTTACTGAATTCATGTTATCAGTTCTAGCAATTTTTTTGGAGGAGTCTTTTGGGTTTTCTATATAGAGTATCATGTCATCTGCAAATAGTGAAAGTTTTACTTCTTTGCAAATTTGGATGCCTTTTAATATCTTTTTGTTGTCTGACTGCTGAGGTACTGTCTGGACTTCCAGTACAATGTTAAATAACAATGGTGAGAATAGACATCTCTGTCTTGTTCCTGATGGTGGAGGAAAAACTCTTAGTTTCTCCCCATTGAGGATATTAGCTGTGGGTTTTTCATATATGGCCTTTATTATGTTGAGGTATGTTCTCTCTAAGCCTACTTTGTTGAGGATTTTTATCATGAATGAGTGTACTTTGTCAAATGCCTTTTCTGCTTTATTGATAGGATCCTATGGTTTTTATCCTTTCTTTTATTAATGTGGTGTATCACATTGATTGACTTGTAAATATTGAACCATCCTTCAGCCCAGGAATATAGAAGCATTTTCAACAATAGCCAAATTATGGAAAAAGCCCAAATGTCCATTGACTGATGAATGAATAAAGATGTAGTATATACATAAAAAAGAATATTACTCAACCACAAAAAAAGAATGAAATCTTGCCATTTGCAATGATGTGGATGGAGCTAGAGAGTATTATGCTAAGCAAAATAAGACAAATACTGTATTTGTCTTATTTCCACTCATATGTGGAATTTAAGAAACAAGCCAAATGAACATAGGAGAAAAAAGAGAGGCAAATCAAGAAATAGACTCTTTTAACTCTAAAGAACAAACTGAGGGTTACTGGAGCAGAGGTGGGTGGGGGCATGGGCTAAATGGATGATGGGTAATAAGGGGGGCACTTGGAATGAACACTGGGTATTGTATGAAATGATGAGTCACTATATTCTATACCTGAAACTAATATCACACTATGTTAGCTAACTGCAATTTAAATAAAAACCTGGAGAAAAATTTAAATTATCTTAAACATTAATATAAGCTATGGAAAACAAGAAAATTAAGGCTTTCTCTTTACATTTATCAATGCATATGTCTGTAATTTTCCTGAGAAAACATAAGTAGGTCTCTCACACTAGAAACCACACTGTAGCCAAAATAGGGTCTCATCAGTTTATACCATAAAGAATAATTACAACCATGCAGAATGATTAAATGCCTTCTTACATTCATGAAAATTAACGTGTCACACTAAGGACTACTCAGAATTTATCTAAAAAATTAGACTTCATTTTATTCTATAATTTGATCTTGTTTGTGGTAAGGAAAAACTGTAATCTGAAAGCTAAAGGGCTAATAGAGCAACTCAATGAGGTTTGATTGTGCCAAGGTAGACATAGTATTTAATTAATGGAGAAGATGGAAGAATATGTTATTTGCATAATAACAATAGAATTTTAAATCTCTGTCAGCAGAATGAATGAATGAATGAATGAATGAAAGAAAAGATGGAGTCTTAATTATATAGACTTTTCTTTTTCTGAATGGGCTAGAGGTGGGTGAAGACTAATATACTTTAGAAATGTCTAATTCAGTTTTATGTTACCCTCTGTGCTGTTAGATTTTCATTACTATCCTCACTGTCCTATCATTACCACTAAATTATTAGTAAAATTATAAGACAGTGGTCTTATCGGCATGGTGTTCTAAAGAAATCTTCAGTCATTAGGAACAGAAAAAAATTACCACCCCTAAACAAAATTAGAAGTCTACCTGAGAGAAAATGTAAGCTAAAAAACACTTCTATGCTTAGGAAGAAGAAAAATATTTTTTTCAATTGAGACTCTGAGGGGGGAAAACTTGACAAACTTGTACTGATTTGCAATACTAATTTGTATTGCTTCGGATTTTCAGGAATGCTCCTAAGGTAAGAAATTAATGAAATAAATTATCTTGAACCAGTGATACTAACACTTCACCTGGGAGAAGTAACTAAGAGGGCAGTTTTACACTCCAGGCCATACACAGTTAACACAGAGAAAATAATCTCCTCTACAGGTGATCTTACAATTATAAGTTAAAATGAGGGGGAAAATCTACTATCAAAAGATATAACAGCAGAGTTAGGCACACAGAACTTTAGAATACAGAATTAAGAATACAGAATACATGTTAAGAATTATAAAGTAAGTGAATTTACATTGATAATATCAACACAAAAATAAACTGAAAAGTATAACATGTTATGAAAAAAATGCAGCTTTGAAAAATGATAAATAGGACCTCCAGAAAAAGCAATGTTACTATTATTATTATTTTAAATTTTTTATAATAAGACCATTGAAGGCAGGTTAGGTGCAGTTAAAAGGAGAATCTATGAACTGGAATATAGATTTGAAGAGTTATCCATAATGCAAGATACAGAAAAAAATTAAAAAGATGGAAGAGGGGGTAAGAGTGAGATAGATCTAGTGTTTGTATAGTGTGATAGAGCCAATATAAGAGATTTTCTCATAAGTGATTAAAATCATAAACACTTTTTAATATTAAAAAATCAACAGTTTACTAAGTCTCAAGAAAAATTTATAAAAATAAATCTATATCCATAAATATTATAATGAGCTATAGGATCATGATTTATAAGAAAAATCTTAAAAATAATCAAAGTAAAAAAAATATTGTCCACAGAACATAATTGGACTTCTCAATGGAGAAAAAGACCAAATGCAATGGATTGAATTGTTTCCCCTAATAATTTATATGTTGAAATTCTAATCCCCCACTACTTCAGAATGTTACCTTATTTGTAAATGAGTCAGTGCAGATATAATCAGTTAAGTAAGTTTGAGGTCACACTAGAGTAGTATGGGTCCATAAACCAATATGTCTGGTGCCCTTATAAAAATGTGAAATTTAGAAACAGTTACACATTGAGGGGTGATGATGTGAAAAGACATGTGGAGAATATGGCCATCTATAAGCCAGGGAGAGAGGCTTAGAACACATCTTTCTCTCATAGTTCTAGAACGGCATGGCAATAAATTTCTATTGTTTAAGCTTCTCAGTGTGTACTAGTTTGTTAGCACTAGTCCTAGCAAACTAATATGCCAGACAATAATGGAATTATAGCTTGAGAACAGTGAAGAAAAATAACTTTTGACCTAAGTTTATATGCCTAGTTCTTATTCACATATGATGGCAACAGGAAGATAATTTTAAAACAAAGAAGAATAACTTTTCCATCAGAGATTCTCTTAAAAATTTCTGAAAAGATGTATCTCAGGAAGAAGAAATTGCATTCAGAAGGAAGAAATTGGATACACGTATGGCATACAATTTGGTTTCCAAATACATAAATAAATTTAAGCAATCATGAGTGCAACAAAATAAAGGTTATAATGATTAATTTTAAAAATACCAAAGAAGGTACCAATGAAAGCTCTAAAATAAATATAAGATAAAAAACATTTGTTTAGAAAATAATGATTAAAATTTAAGCATAATAAGATTCCTATATTGTTTGGGAGGAATATTGGAAATCTATATTAAAAACCTCAGGATGGAGAAGTCATGAAAATAGGAGATTAAAAGTGGTAGAACTTATATTTAAAAGAAAAGTAGAGAAAAAGTCAGAGATGAATTTGGAAAGAAGACTAGGTATGAGAGACACTAGAAAAAAGAGATGATAGAGATAAGAAACCAAGAACAGTTAAGCAGAAATTAGAGAAATATTAAAAATAAATAGAGGAAGCATGACAAATGTTGAATATAAATACAAAGAACCCAACATGTGTATAATTGGGGTATGAAAAAGAAAAATAATGGAAAAGAAAAAAATGTAAAAAAATTTCTAATTTCTCTTAAAAAAAAAAAAAAAACTTAAATCCACATATTGAAATGCTATTATGTTGACCAGAGAAAATTGTTCAGAAAAGTTGATACCGAGATATATTTTAGTAAAATAGAAATTTTAGATATAAAGAAAAAAATATGAATAGTCATAGAACTAGATACCACTAGTACTAGATACTAGATACCTACTTCTAATGGGTGTATTTGGGTCAGGAGGGAAATGGAGGCTACTCTAAGTTCTAATTCCACTATGGAAGTGTGAGTTCTCTGCACCTCATCCCCTTAGCAAATATAGACTCTGGACAAATACAAAAGCAAACATGACAAGCAATAAGATCCTCAAACTCCCTAAGATTTCTGAAAAGTAAAGAAAAACAGGCAGTTTGTGCAAGAGAGTCAAACATGGAAAAGTGACTGGCATGGGAGGGGAGATGGTATTTTTCTTGTTTGTCATGGTTTTGTCCCAAGTTCAGACTCAGTTATCAGAAGTGCTCTGTGGATAGCTCACACTTTAGAGGCAATAGTGATATCTTGCTGGCTAAAGCAAATAGTTCTCAACAAGGGGATTTTGTTCTAGAGGAGACATTTGGTAAAGTCTGGAGACAATTCTGGTGTTAAAATGAAGGGCTGGAGGTCGGGGTGCTCAATGTCCTACAATGCAAGGACAGCTCCCCACAACAAATAATTATTCGGCTGAAAATATCAATAGTGCCAAGGTAGAGAAATCCTAAGATAGAACAACCACAGAAAGGAGTCTTGGCAAGCCAGAGAGAGCAGGGAGAATTGTGAAGGGGAGGAAACCACAGAAGGAGAATCCCTTAATATAGTGTATGAACCCATTCAGAAAAGTGATAAAGCTCAAGTTTACAACGTATGACATACCTCAAATAATCACACCCATGTAACTACCACCAGGGCAAGAAGTAGGATATTACTAGTGTCCTAGAAGCTTCTTGTTGGAGGAATAGATTTAAGGAACTCATTTTCATTATAGACAAACCTGTTTTAACAACTACTGGCTTGGGTTGCCTTGCTGGCTCAGTTGTCAGAGCATGTGATTTTTGATCTCAGGAGTCCTGAGTTCTAGACCATGTTAGGCATAGAGATTACTTAAAAATAAACAAAGTGTTAAAAAAAAATATCAACTCAAGTCCAATCTTGTTTTGTTTATACCCTCATTCACTTTTCTCCCTCTTCTATTATTTTGAAGCAAAACCCAAATATTTTATACTTTCAACTGTTACATATATCCATACATATGTCTAGAAGATAAAATTCATAAACAAATAACTGTAATAACATTAAAAACACCTAAGCATCAGCTATAATTCCTGACATTGATAAAACTCCAAATGTCACATAAATGTCTTAATTTTTAATGTTTTTGTTTGAATCAGATGCAAACATGTCTTTACATCTTCTTCAATCTATATTTCCTACCATCTTTTTTTTTTTTATACCTTGTGAATTTTTTGTTGAAGAAATGGGTCCTTCAGAGCTTACTAGTCTGAAGTTTGTTGATTATGTCCCTGTTGTGTAGTTTTTCATACTCTTCTGTCCACTGTATTCCCTTTAAATTGCCCCTTGGATTTAGGAGATTGATTAGATTCAGATTCAATTTATCAAATTATTTTTATAAGGAGCAACACCTAATGAAGGTACATGTCTTCTTCAGAAAAATTTCAATTCAAGTCCTCTCTCCATTTTTTAGTTGGATTCTTTGCTTTTCTGACATTAAGTTATATGAGTTCTTTGCCTATTTTGGATATTAACACCTTATTGGATGTATGACTTACAAATATCTTCTGCCATTTAGTAGGTTACTTTTTCATTTTGTTGATGGTTTCCTCCACTGTGCAGAAGATTTTTAGTTTAATGTAATCCCATTTGTTTGTTTTACCTTTTTCTGCCCTTGCCTGAGACAGGTCCAAAAAAAAAAATATGGCTAAGCCTGATGTTAAAAAGCTTACTGTCTGTGCTGTCTTCTAGGAGTGCTATGGTTTCAGGTCTTACATTCAAGTCTTTAATCCGTTTTGAATTTATTTTTTGTGTGTGGTATAAAACAGTGGTCCAATTTCATTCTTTTGCATTTAGCTGTCCAGTTTGTCCAATGCCATTTATTGAAGATACTATCTTTTTCCCATTGTATATTGTATATTTTTGCCTCTTTTGTCATAGATTAATTGACTGTATATTCTATTGTGTTGATCTATGTGTCTGTTTTCATGCAGGTACACCACTGTTTTCATTACTATAGCTTTGTAATATGGTTTGAAATCAGGAAACATGCTATCTCCAGCTTTGATCTTTCTTAAGATTGCTTTGGCTATTTAGAGTCTACTGTGGTTTCATACAATTTTAAGATTCTTTGTTCTAGTTCTGTGAAAAATGCTGTTGTATTTTGATGGGAATTGCATTGAATCTGTGAATTGCTTTGGGTAGTATGGGCATTTTAACAATATTAATTCTTCTAATCCATGAGCATTGTCTTTACATTTATTTGTGGTATCTTTACTTTCTTTCATCAGTGGTTTATAGTTTTCAAAGATCATGTCTTTTACTTGCTTAGTTAAATTTGTTCCTAGGCATTTTATTCTTTTTGATAATATTGTAAGTGAATTGTTTTCTTAGTTTCTCTTTCTAATAACTCATTATTTGTGTATAGAAATGAAACTGGTTTCTATCTGCTGATTTTGTATCCTCTGACTTTGCTGAATTCATTTATTAGATATAATAGCTTTCTGGTAGACTTCTTATAGTTTTCTAAATGTCATATCATGTCCTCTATAAATAATGACAGTTTCACTTCTACCTTTCCAAATTCTATACCTTTTATTTTTTTAGTTTTATGGCCTAATTGCTCTGTCAAGGACTTCCAATATTATGTTGAATGAAAGGAGAGAGAATGGGTATCCTTGCCTTGTTCCTGATCTTAGAGAAGAAAGTTTGCCTTTTGTCATCTTTCCTTTCTTAATGTTTGTCTTTAAAACCATTGTTTCATGGTTTTTGGTTGTGTCAGGTGGGAGGCTAAATCTGGTCCATTCCTACTATGTCCTCTTGGACAGAATAAAAAGTTGCTTTATTACCTATCAATAGAACTTCATAAACTTTCCTTGACAGAGCTTATATAGAATTTGTTAAATTCATTCCTAGAGATAAAATGATTGATAAAGGAACTTTTAAACACTTGTGGTACATATCCAATCATGCATTTATTCAGTAACATTGTTTGGGTTTGATTACCTCCAAGTTTTATTCTAGATAGTCTACTGGATATAAAGATAAATCAGAAATGATCTCTGCTCCCAATGAGTTAATGAGAAACAAAACTATATACATATATATAAAACAAAACAAAGCAATACCTCCCCCCACCCCGCATATACTGATATAATGACCAAAAGTAAGGTTTAAATGAATTTTGGTGATTTGGTGGTTCTTTTGAGGAATCAGGAAGGTGTTTGGAGGATGTGTCGTTTGAACCAATTTCTGCAACCTATATAGATTTTTGTGCTTTCTAGGAAGAGAAAACAGCAGGATCAAAGACATTAACTGAAAATTTAAAGTTTTCAAAAGATATAGTAAGTCTTCTAATTTGGCTAAGATGTTGAGTTATTAATTGAATAACCTTGGAAAATAAGATAGGCAAGGTATTTTAGTAGCAGATTCACAGGGAGTTGGGTTAAAACTCATTGTTTTGAGCTTCATTCCGTGGTCAATAGGGGCTTACTGAAAATCTCTGTGTAGTAAATAGACTGGTGTCTGTGCGTGACACAAAAATTCAGTCTGTTGCTACTGAGGAGGACAGATCAGGCATTAACATTTTACTAAGACTTCATTTGAATGTCCCCAAATATGTAACAAAGGGAAATTTAATCAAATAAATTCTAGGGTAGCATTAATGTGCATTGATCAGTGAAAAATAATTGTTAGGCTACTACCTAAATCACACAACATTGACTTCAATTTTTTTTTTACCACATTAGATTTGATGATTCAGGTGGGGTGTGGTTTGGAATTAAAAAGTATCAGTGAGTTAATTTTGTCTTTTATTTGTTTCTCTACCAAAGATAACTTCTGTGTGAGATTTTTTCATGCCAGAAGATGGTTTGTTTCACATTTTCAATTTATAGTTAGTTCACTGCTAAAGACCACATCAGAAAAACTAATTTACTTATAAAGCAGCTTGTACTTTCTAATTCCTTGTTTTAAAAAGCTCTTATATTCAGCATAAAAACCATATACCCATCTCAGAGAAAAACCTCAACATATGATTCTGTACCATGTTAATGACATTAAGCATATCATATGTGATATTACTTCAATAATTTTGACTACTTTATAAATGATTTTTAATCTCTCCAGTATTGTCTTTGGCTTCATTAAATAATAGTGCTTTAAAGCTTAAGAAAGATGGCACTCAAAGTACAACCATCCTCCCTTACCTCTACTGATCCCTTCCATAGCCCTCCTACACATTGATGTTACCTTGGCAGCTATCAACCACTTGAAGTTGCTTAATGAAGGGAAAAGAAAAAAACTGATGAGAATGTCCTAAATGTCTTGAGGAAAAGTATAGAGAAAAAGGATCCTAATCTAAATTTATACACTTTTAGTTTTGGAGACTAGAAAAAGAATACTCCAGTTTTGGGAAAGATCTGAGTTTTGATTGGTCCGTGCTAAATTTTACACCATATTAACAAACTAAAGGAGGAAGGAAACATATGGTCATGTCTCAAGTTTTTGAATTTGATACCAAAAGCACTCTCCATAAAAGGAAAATTTGATAATTTAGAATTTATCAAAATAAAAAATTGCTTTGTGAAAGACCCTGTTAAGAGATTGAAAAGACATGCTCCATCCTGGGGGAAAGTATTTATAAATGACCTATCTGAAAAAGGACTAGTATCTATAGTATCTAGAATATGTAAAGGACACTGAGGGGCACCTGGATGGCTCAGTCAGTTAAGCTTCTGACTCTTGATTTTTGACCCAGGTCATATTTCAAGGTTGTGAGATTGAGCCCTGTGTTGGGCTCAGAGCAGGGTGTGGAGTCTGCTCAAGATTCTCTCTCCCTCTTCCTCTGCCCCATCCCCCACCTCAAATATTTAATTAAAAAAAAAAAAGAACACTGAACATTTAACAGTAAAATAGCAAATGATAGAATTAGAAAATGGAAAAAAGGGGGTGCCTGGGTGGCTCGGTGGGTTAAAACCTCTGCCTTCAGCTCAGGTCATGATCCTAGGGTCCTGGAATAGAGCCCCGCATCGGGCTCTCTGTTCAGCAGGGAGACTGCTTCCTCCTCTCTCTCTCTGCCTGTCTCTCTGCCTACTTGTGATCTCTCTCTCTGTGAAATAAATTTTAAAAATCTTAAAAAAAAAAGAAAATGGAAAAAAGGACAAAATGGACAAAAGGCAAAAGTTATTCCACATCTTTATGCATTAGAAAAATGAAGTTAAAACCACAATGAGAAAGATGTCAAATAAAGACTAGTGTCCTAAATAGGGAATTGAGAGTTCAATTTATGGATGGAAGATACAGTGTTAAAACGTGAATTCTTTCTGAATTAATTCACCAATCTAACTTTTTTAAAAATAGAATTTGAAAAAGTGACAAGGTGCCTTAAAATATAAAATATAAATGTAAATAAGCTAAGGGACAAGAATAACCAGGTAATCACTAAAGAAGAGTACAGGTGAAGTGAAATCACTCTACGTGACATTAGGACTTACGCTGAAGTTACAGTAATCAAAAGAATGTGGCATTAGTACTAAATTGAAAAAATGAATGGAGATAGAATTAATGTCCAAAATATACTTACATATATGAAACTTTCAGTAAATGGCAGAGGTGTTATGACAAATCAGTGGTCAAAAGAGAGATTGTTCATTAAATAATGACAGAAAAATGGATACTGATAAAGAAGATAAAGTGAGATCCCTACCACACACCATACACAAAAATTGACCCCAGATGGTGCAATGAACTGGAAGTTTATGTTCCCATCCTCCCTAAATTTATATGTTGAAATTTTAACACCCAAAGTATTAGGGTGGAGTGTTAGGAAGGTGATTAGATCATGAGAACTGGGCTTTCTACCACAGATTAGTGTCTGTATAAAAGAGACCCCAGAGAGATCCCTCACCCCTTCTGCTATGGAAGTACACAAGAAGCTGATAGTCTGAAACCCAGAAGAGAGTTTTCACTAAACATGGAATCTGTTAGTGCCTTGATCTTGGACTTCCCAGGCTCCAGAATTCTGAGTAATAAATTTCTGCCATTTATAAACTGCCCAGTTTGTGGTATATTGTTAAAGCAGCCTAAACAGATTAAGGCTCTAGGAAATAAACTATTTCAGAGAAGATTTTTAAGGAATGTTTCCAATGTTTACCCCTCTCAAATGGAACAAATATTTTCTCAGATTCGAATAGTTTTACATAAATCATTCTTTTTTTTTTTTTTTAAAGATTTTATTTATTTTGACAGAGAGAGAGAGAAATCACAAGTAGGGAGAGAGGCAGGCAGAGAGAGAGAGGAGAGGAGGAAGCAGGCTCCCCTCGGAGCAGAGAGCCCGACGCGGGGCTCAATCCCAGGATCCTGGGATCATGACCTGAGCTGAAGGCAGAGGCTTTAACCCACTGAGCCACCCAGGCGCCCCTTACATAAATCATTCTTAAATGTATAATTTTCCCTGTTCTGAAATAAATTGTACTAAAGTCTATTTAATATGCCTTTGGTGTTATAGGTTCACTTTTATGAATATGAACAAATGTGACAGATACAGAGATATCCTTTAAAATCCTTTAGGGATATTTGTTCTTGAGCTAGCCATGGACTGCTTTGTTTTAGGGCTGAAATCCCAAATTGCATACTTTTATCATTTCCTTCTCTAGTACTGTCTTGTCTGGTATTTGTATTTTGCTAGGAAGTGGGAATTGTACAACCATACTTGATAGGGTTTTTCTAAAATAGTGACTTAAATGTTTTTCATTAACAGGATTGCAATCCTCCTAGAGTTGAGTGCATCTATTTTGACAGACATTTTTTTTAAGATTTTATTTATTTATTTGATAGAGAGAAATCACAAGTAGATGGAGAGGCAGGCAGAGAGAGAGAGAGGGAAGCAGGCTCCCTGCTGAGCAGAGAGCCCGATGCGGGGCTCGATCCCAGGACCCTGTGATCATGACCTGAGCCGAAGGCAGAGGCTTAACCCACTGAGCCACCCAGGCGCCCCAAGTGCATCTATTCTGGATCTGAAAGCCTTCTTTCTCTTCCCTCTACATTTGTGATCACCTACTAACATATATAAAATGATGAATAAGTAGCTAGCAATCAGTAAAATAGTAACATTTCAAACTTTTTTTTGTTAGAAACTGATGTTATTAATGGAGTTTTCCTAAAGAACAGAACTATTATGATTTATGTGAGAAATTATCTGGCAGATTATGATATTCATTCTACAAAGAACAGAGCATTTGCAGTTATTTCTTTCTCTTCTAATGAGACATCACATGATTGCTTTTGACAAAGAAATGAATGAGGACAGCAGTTGAGAATGATGAATTGTATGGCACCCAGCTTCAATTTAAACAGAAGAGCCTAAGGAGAATAAGAAGGTTACTTCAGATTATTATGTTGATATTCAGATATATGAAAATTATTCTCTATATACCAACTCTTTGCATTACATGGATGTAGAACCTTTGAAAATTGATAAATTTTAAATGATTTTCTATTTATTAATTCATCATTCTAAAACATATTTTCAATTACTGGGAGAAGAGGAGTAATTTTTTCCTTGAACATGCTTATAGCATATTGCTACCAAAATAGTCTTGAAGGAATGTTATTAGTAGTTTGAACCAATTTCTCACTTGTGCATTTAAGCTTATTTTCATTAACATGATTTTATAAGAATATGGAGGAATTAAAATGAAACCGATTTGAATTATCAACACAAGATCCTTTCCCTTATTGATATGTATGTAATTAAATTCTGCAGTGCACTGAGTTCCTAGACCAGCCAAAAAAAAAAATTAGTAACACAAATAATACAACATATTAGGCAGGATGTGGGAGCCCAGTGGAAGGAGAGATTAATCCTGATTAGAAAGTTTGGATACTCTCACTAAGAAATGGTACTTGATAGGAATTTTGAAAAGTTAATAGGACTTCAAGTTGTAGATATTGGAATAAATATTATTCCAGTAAAAAAAAAAAAAAAAAAAAGAAAGAACCCTGAGATACAAGAACACATAAGGAAGAACTTATCAAAGAAACTGAAAAGTATAGGTGAGCTTTTCCATAGGTAATGTGGGATTTGGAGTATGACAGTAATTTATATTTTCTGTATATACTGGTAGCAGAGAAGGTGCTTTATAGACATGACCACGATTTAGTTTCATTTCAACCTTGTAATTTAGGTAACTTATCTGTCATTTACTGGTGGGGAATCCCACGCTAGAGGCTTTAAGCTGGATCCCTGAGGTCATAACTAGTTAGTGGCAGAGTCTGATTAAACTCAGTTACTCAGTTTTGCTTAGGTTTAGAGCCAGTACTGACTCTTTTGGAGATGCACTTTAGGAACTGAAAATCTGGGCTGAGGTCATATTCTCAGACTAATTGTATCCTTATTATAGTAAACTATATTATCATATTTGTCATCATATTTATTCTCAGAATATTCTTATGAGGTGGGATTGCCGTGAAAATGAGTCACAGAGACATAACACTCAGAGAACACAGTAACAAGATGAAACTGTCCTAGGGTGCATTGTACTCCTAGGCAGCAAGAGTTGCCATTTTCCTTCCTTAAGTACCTGCTATGTTTGTATCAGCACATTAGTGCCCTTCATATTGGCATACAATGTTAAATATTAGAAGGCATGTTATTTGTCCTTCCAGAAATGCTTTTTTTGAAGAAACCATTTTTAGCCTACCCTTGTGGTCAGAAGGGACCATTAGTATTAGTGCTCTGACTATTTATCTCCTAGAGAGTCCCATGACCTGGACTATATGAGATAGAGTACTGTATTTCTCTAGATGCAATAATTGGTCCAGAAGAGGCATAGCATCCAAAGAGGGCCGATAGGATCATGTTTCTGCTATCAGTGTCTGCTTACCAAGAAAAAAAAAATTTAAACTGAGATGGGTTACTTCAGAGTATGTGAGTCTTCAGCTGCTGGTATACATTTTGCTTAACACTTGGATTCGCATGAATGTAGAATGAGAATGTAGAATGAGAAACGAGAATTGCTGAGGGGAGAGAGGGAAAAGGCCTCAATTATACTGTCTGAACTCCTGGATTGACTTATTCACACTTTTTTTTTTTTTTTTTTTTTAAAGTATTTTTATTTATTTATTTGAGAGAGAGACAGTGAGAGAGAGCATGAGCGAGGAGAAGGTCAGAGGGAGAAGCAGACTCCCCGTGGAGTTGGGAGCCTGATGCGGGACTCGATCCCGGGACTCCGGGATCATGACCTGAGCCGAAGGCAGTCGTCCAACCAACTGAGCCACCCAGGCGTCCCGACTTATTCACACTTTTGAAAAGCATTTGTAAAGCACCTACATTACTCTAGACACAATTGGGGGATCTAAGTCTACAGCAATGAACACAACAGGAAATTTTTCTGCTCTTAGGAAAGAGACATGAGTCCATCCATCACCCATCCATCCACCCAAAGCCAAGTGGTTTATAAAAATGCAAAAAAAAATTAAAAATAAAACAAGGAGTGAGAGAAATTTTTTATTTAAGAAAGGATGATCAAGGAAAGCAGTACTGCAAAGGAGAAGTTAGGGCAGAAATTTCAATGAAGGAAGGAAGGATGTCATTTCGATAATCTGGACGAAGAGATCTTGGCAGAGGAAATAGTGACTTCAGAGGTTCTAAGGTGGAACAAGGTGTTCTGTGTGGCTGAAACAAAAAGAGGGAGATGGTAGGAGATGAGGAAGAGGGGGGGAAGGACTATGGAGGGCTTGCAGGCCCATGATTTTATTCTGAATGACATGGAAAACATTTAGAGGATTTGACCAATGGTGTTAAAGAATCAGAATATTTTGAAAAGCAAAACCAACAACAATTGGCCACACTAGTGTTCAGGCAGACAAGCAAAGTGTTTTAAGCTATAGTGAATGATCAACCATGACCAATTGTACTAATAGGTAACAAAGTAAAAAGCCTAAAATTTGACTGTTGGTTTGCAATGTGAAGGTCATCTGTGACCTTGGTAGAGTGATGTATGTAAAGTAATGGAGATGAATGCTCAAGAGTAAATGAAAGAGAAGCCATCAGACAATACCATTTCAGGATTTTCAAGTTAAGAAAAAAATTCCTTTATAGTGAAGTTATTTGGAATTAGGGTCTATCTTGTGATAGCCCAAGAGGCCCAGTGAATTTTTAAAGAAAGACATCACGCTGATTTCTGTTGTAACAGTTATAAACTATAATATGCCAAGAAAAAAAAATAACAAAAACACCCCCCTACAGGACTATAAAATAGGAAAAACTCTACTCATAGAAATAATTTCTTTTTCATCAAAATCCCCTGTTCTGATTAGAGGTACTATTATTAAGAGCTATGCAATTTGATATTTGAATAATTTGTCCCTAATATAGATCTTGTTAATGCTATACTACAAACCTCTCAGATTTGTCAAATTCTTTTGTGCTTGGTTCAGTGATATGTAGTTTAGCTTCTGCAATTCTGTGTGTAATAAGCTAATCACTGACTGAAAATATGCATAACTTTATTTCATGCTATTTTGTATTTCACAGCAATATCCATGTTAGCATCTGTCAAGAAAGTTGCTATGGAAACATACCATATTATATATACAGATTTAACATTTTGCTTTGAATCCTTTCTAGTGGACGTTTTGTGCATATGTTCAGCTTTATATTACTCTGTATTTTAGTGTCATAATTTTCTTTTCAATAAAAGCAGAATTTATTTGATATTCTAGCACTCCACTGTCATACTTTCAGGGGAATTTCTTTATGCTTTCAAAAGTACCTTGGCAATATGATTTTAGAAAGAGAGAATATAGGAAAAAGTCAGCTAAAGCAGATCAAACTGTATAATACACTTCCACATATCTGGCATTTAAATAATATTTGAATATTAAAAATTTATAATAACCCAGAAAATATTTGGATTATTTAGAAAACTGTACCATTCAGAAAGGGACTGCAGTGTAGTTTAAGAGGCAAGATGGTCTTTAATCTTTAGGCTTTTATTGAAAGTATTATATAGTGATCTAAGAATCAGGCTAACAACCTTTGATATTGGACTTTAAAATAAGAAGCAAATGAAACAGAGTAAACAGATTTATAGAACAATCACTTAAAATTATTTAATTGGACATATTAAGTTATTTAGCTAAAGACATTTATTGACCACTGAGTTGATCTGTTAATGGATTAGGTGTTAAAATTGTATTTTTCAGCATAGGTCAAAGCTGCCATGTTGCAGGTCATATCAACCAGTTTATGTCTTTTTGGAAGATGAGGAACTGAAGTTGGGGAGATGGTTTAGGTTGAATTACCCATCTGGCAAGTCACAAAGCATACTACACTGACTATTTGCTGTATTGTTGTGCAGCGTATTTAAAATTAGCAACATTACAATTTTGCTTCAAAAATATTAATCACCATTGTTTGAACACTAACTCCCGATTTTAAGAAAAATAATCTTTCCTATTATGTTGCCACTAGATTTTAGTTTAAATCCCTTGATGCCTTAGTTTACTTTTCCTGAGTTTCATACCTATTTTTTATTTTTGCTGAAGATTCAATTCCCATTCTTTGGGGCAGAAACTCTGTCTTCCATGCGTTCATAAGACACACAGGGATCAGTAAACCATACTTTTCACACTATATTAAAACACACAGAGATCAATAAACCATACTTTTAACACTATATTAAAATTCTCCTTGTAACTACTGTGTGGTCGAGAAGAATCCTAAGATGGCTTCCAAATTCCTGCCTATTGGTATATATGACCTAGAGAGTGGATCAGATCAGTGAATATGAGAGACAGTCACTCCCTTAATTAGGTTGTGCTGTATAAGACTGTTATTACAGTTTGGAGGGAGATTCTCCTGCTGCCTCTAAAGAAACAGCTTTGGTGCTGGGACAGGACTATATTGTTAGGACCTGAGAGTTAGGTCTGGAAGCTGAGAGCAGTCCTCAGCCCTGTAACTGCAAAAGATTGAATTCTAACAACCTAATGAGCTTGGAAAAGGACCCTGAGCCCCAGATGGAACACATCCTAAGCCCGTATCTTGGTCACATCTTTCTTAGCTGCTGAGCAGAGAAGCTAGCTTACAGGATGTGTGGACTTCTGACCTACAGACACTGTGAGAGAGTAAGTGGATAAAGTTTTAAAGCCCCAAATTTGAATTTGTTATGAGCAATAAAAAACTAACCTGATCTGACTTCCTCTCCTATATTCCTTTCACTTCCTTTCTGCCATCAATATGGTATTAGTGGCAGAGGGCTTTACATGATGAATCTCAAAAGGAGTCATCAGGACTAATTGTAATGGAAATGTGGCAACCTGAGGCTGACTTCTGGTATGGTAAGGCAACCTTCTGTAAGTGCAGGTTACCTGTGCCCTTATACTTACCACTTACATGTTTTCTTAGTTTGGACATGTTCTTTTTTCTTTTTTTAATTTTTAATTTTTTATTAACATATAATGTATTATTAGCCCCAGGGGTACAGGTCTGTGAATTGTCAGGCTTACACACTTCACAGCACTCACCATAGGACATACCCTCCCCTATATCCAAAACCCAAACACCCTCTCCCTACAACCCTCCCCCCAGCAACCCTTAGTTTGTTTTGTGAGATTAAGAGTCTGTAATAATTTGTCTCCCTCCCAATCCTGTCTTGTTTCATTTTTACCTTCCCTACCATCACTCCCCACTGTGCCTCTCAAATTCCTCATATCAAAGACATCATATGATAATTGTCTTTCTCTGATTGACTTATTTCACTTAACATAATACCCTCTAGTTCCAACTATGTCATTGCAAATGGCAAGATTTCATTTTCATTTCTTTTGATGGCTACATAGTATTCCTATATATATGTGTGTGTGTGTGTGTGTGTGTATTATATATATATATATATATATATATATATATATATATATATATAAAACATCTTCTTTATCCATTCATCTGTTGATGGACATCATCTGTTGATGGACATTGCTGCTATAAACATTTGGGTGCATGTGCCCCTTTGGACCACTACATTTGTTTCTTTAGGGTAAATACCCAGTAGAGTGATTACTGGGTCATAGGGTAGCTCTATTTTCAACTTTTTGAGGAACCTCCATGCTGTTTTCCAGAATGGCTGTACCAGTTTGCATTCCCACCAATAGTGGAGGGTTTCCCTTTCTCTGCATCCTTGCCAGCATCTGTTTCCTGAATTGTTAATTTTAGCCATTCTAACTGGTGTGAGGTGGTATCTCATTGTGGTTTTGATTTGTATTTTCCTGATGCTGAGAGATGTGGAGCACTTTTTCATGTGTCTGTTGGCCATCTGGATGTCTTCTTTGCAGGGATGTCTGTTCATGTCCTCTGCCCATTTCTTGATTGGATTCTTTGTTCTTTGGGTATTGAGTTTGATAAGTTCTTTATAGATTTTGGATACCAGCCCTTTATCTGATATGTCATTTGCAAATCTTCTCCCATTCTGTCTGTTGTTTTTTGGTTTTCTTGACTGGTTTCTTTGCTGTGGAAAAGCTTTTCAGCTTGATGAAGTCCCAGTAGTTCATTTTAGCCCTT
This sequence comes from Mustela lutreola, assembly GCF_030435805.1. NCBI lineage: Eukaryota > Metazoa > Chordata > Mammalia > Carnivora > Mustelidae > Mustela > Mustela lutreola. Next base: position 74,112,833 of record NC_081295.1, read on the forward strand.
TCTTCCTATGCCTTTGGTGATGTTTCTAGAAAGAAGTTGCTGTGGCTGAAGTTGGAGAGGTTGCTGCCTGTGTTCTCCCCAAGGATTTTGATGGATTCCTTTCTCATATTGAGGTCTTTCATCCATTTGAGGTCTATTTTTGTGTGTGGCGTAAGGAAATGGTCCAGTTTCATTTTTTTGCATGTGGCTGTCCAATTTTCCCAACACCATTTGTTGAAGAGACTGTCTTCTTTTCCATTGGACATTCTTTCCTGCTTTGTCAAAGATGAGTTGTTGATAGAATTGAGGGTCTATTTCTGGGTTCTCTATTCCATTCCACTGACCTAAGTGTCTGTTTTTGTGCCAGCACCATACTGTTTTGATGATGACAGCTTTGTAATAGAGCTTGAAGTCTGGAATTATGATGTTTTCTTTTTCAATATTCCTCTGGCTATTCAAGGTCTTTTCTGCTTCCATATAAATTTTAGGATTATTTAGGAATATTTGTTCCATTTCTTTGAAAAAAAAATGAGTTGGATTTTGATAGGGATTGCATTAAACGTGTAGATTGCTTTAGGTAGCATAGACATTTTCACAATATTTCACAATATTTGTTCTTCCAATCCAGGCGCATGGAACATTTTTCCATTTCTTTGTGTCTTCCTCAATTTCTTTCATGAGTACTTTATAGTTTTCTGAGTATAGATTCTTTGCCTCCTTGGTTAGGTTTATTCCTAGGTATCTTATGGTTTTGGGTGCAATTGTAAATGGGATTAACTCCTTCATTTCTCTTTCTTCTGTCTTGTTGTTGGTGTATAAAAATGCAACTGATTTCTGTGCATTGATTTTATATCCTAACACATTACTGATTTCCTATACAAGTTCTAGCAGCTTTGGAGTGGAGTCTTTTGAGTTTTCCACATAAAGTATCATATCATCTGCAAAGAGTGATAAAAAAAATGATTTTATTTATTTGGGTCCTTTCTCTTTTCTTCTTTGCTGATTTGAATGCTTTTTTTTTTAATTTTTTTTAAAGATTTTATTTATTTATTTGACAGAGAGGGAGATCACAAGTAGGCAGAGAGGCTGGCAGAGAGTGAGAGAGGAGGAAGCAGGCTCCCCGCCGAGCAGAGAGCCTGACGTGGGGCTCGATCCCAGAACCCCGAATGCTTTTAATTTCTTTTTGTTGTCTCATTGCTGAGGATAGGACTTCTAGTGCTATGTTGAATAGCAGTAGTGATAATGGACAACCCTTCTGTGTTCTTGACCTTAGCAGAAAAGCTCTCAATTTTCTCCATTGAGAATGATATTTGCAGTGGGTTTTTCATAGATGGCTTTGATGATAGTGAGGTACATACCCTATATCCCTACACTTTGAAGAGTTTTGATCAAGAAAAGATGCTGTACTTTGTCAAATGTTTTTTCTGCACCTATGTTTTTTCTGTATCATATGGCTCTTGTTCTTTCTTTTCTTAATGTATTGTATCCCATTGATTGATTTGCGGTTGTTGAACCAACAACCTTCCCGCCCTGGAATAAATCCCACTTGGTTGTGGTGAATAATCTTTTTAATGTACTGTTGGATCCTGTTGGCTAGTATTTTGGTGTGAATTTTCTCATCTGTATTCATCAAGGATATTGGTCTGTAATTATCTTTTTTGATGGGGTCTTTGTCTGGTTTTGGTATTAAGATAATGCTGGCCTCATAAAATGAGTTTGGAACTTTTCCTTTCAGTTCTATTTTTTTGGCACAGTTTCAGGAGAATAGGAATTAATTCTTCTTTAAATGGTAGGTAGAATTCCCCTGGGAAGCCATCTGGCCCTGGGCTCTTGTTTGTTGGGAGATTTTGGATGACTGCTTCAATCTCCTTACTGTTATGGGTCTGTTCAGGTTTTCTATTTCTTCCTGGTTCAGTTTTGGTTGTTTATATGTCTCTAGGAATGCATCCATCTTCCATATTCCAAATTATGGTCATAATATTTTCCTATAATTGTTTGTATTTCTTTGGTGTTGGTTGTAATCTCTCCTCTTTCATTCATGATTTTATTTATTTGGGTCCTTTCTCTTTTCTTTTTGATAAGTCTGACCAGGGGGTTATCAATCTTATTAATTCTTTCAAAGAACCAGCTCCTAGTTTCATTGATTTGTTCTATCATTTTCTTGGTTTCTATTTCATTGGTTTTTTGCTCTGATCTTCACTATTTCTCTTCTCCTGCTGGGTTTAGGCTTTCTTTGCTGTTCTTTCTCCAGCTCCTTTAGGCATAGGGTAAGGTTGTGTATTTGAGACCTTTCTTGTTTCTTGAGAAAGGCTTGCATCGCTATATATTTTCCTCTCAAGACTGCCTTTGCTGTGTCCCACAGATTTTGAACCATTGTGTTTTCATTATCATTTGTTTCCATGAATTTTTTTCAATTTTTCTTTTATTTCCTAGTTGACCCATTCATTCTTTAGTAGAAAGCTCATTAGCCATGTGTTTGGTTTTTTCGAAATTTCCTCTTGTGATTGAGTTGTAGCCTCAGAGCATTGTGATCTGAAAATATGCAGGGAATGATCCCAATCTTTTGGTACTAGTTGAGACTTGACTTGTGACCCAGGATGTGATCTGTTCTGGAGAATGTTCTGTGTGCACTAGAGAAGAATGTGTATTCTGTTGCTTTCGGATGGAATGTTATGAATATATCTGTGATGTCCATCTGGTCCAGTGTGTCATTTATGGCCTTTATTTCCTTGTTGATCTTTTGCTTGGATGATCTGTCCATTTCAGTGAGGGGGACTGTTAAATCCCCTACTATTGTATTATTGTTGATTTTCTTTGATTTTGTTATTAATTGATTTATATAGTTGGCTGCTCCCATGTTAGGGGCATAGATATTTAAAATTGTTAGATCTTCTTTTGGACAGACCCTTTGAGTATGATATAGTGTCCTTCCTCATCTCTTAGAATCTAATTGATCTGATATAAGGATTGCTACCCCAGCTTTCTTCTGATGTCCATTATCATGGTATATTGTTTTCAACCCCCTCACTTTCAATCTGGAGGTGTCTTTGGGTCTAAAATGAGTTTCTTGTAGACAGCATATTTATGTGTTTTGTTTTTTTTTAATCCATTCTGATACCCTGTGTCTTTTGATTGGGGCACGTAGCCCATTAACATTCAGGGTAACTATTGAAAGATCTAAATTTAGTGCCATTGTATTGCCTGTAAGGTGACTGTTACTGTATATTGTCTCTTTTCTTTTCTTTTCTGGTCTACTACTTTTAGGCTCTCTCTTTGCTTACAGGACCCCTTTCAATATTTCCTGTAAAGATGGTTTGGTGTTTACAAACTCTTTTTGTTTTTGTTTGTCCTGGAAGCTTTTTATCTCTCCTTCTATTTCCAATGATAGCCTGGCTGGATATAGTATTCTTGGCTGCATGTTTTTCTCATTTAGTGCTCTGAATATACCATGCCAGTTCTTTCTGGCCTGCCAGGTCTCTGTGGATAAGTCTGCTGCAAATCTAATATTTTTACCATTGTATGTTACAGACTTCTTGTCCTGGTCTGCTTTCAGGATTTTCTCTTTGTCACTAAGACTTGTAAGTTTTACTATTAGATGATGGGGTATGGACCTATTCTTACTGATTTGACAGGGGTAGTTCTCTGCACCTCCTGGATTTTGATGCTTGTTCCCTTTGCCATATTAAGGAAATTCTTTACAATAATTGCTCCAGTATACCTTCTGCCTTCCCCCTTTCTTCTTCTTCTGGAATCCCAATTATTCTAATATTGTTTCATCTTATGGTATCACTTATTTATCAAATTCTCCCCTCGTGGTCCAGTAGTTGTTTGTCTCTCTTCTGGTCAGCTTCATATGGTTTTCTATATTACTAATTTTCTTTTCTGCCTCGTTTATCCTAGCAGTAAGAGCCTCCATTTTTGATTGCACCTCATTAATAGCTTTTTTTATTTCAGCTTGGTTAGATTTTAGTTCTTTTATTCTCCAGAAAGCGCTTTTATTTCTCCAAACAGGGTTTCTCTAATATCTTCCATGCCTTTTTTGAGCTCAGCTAGCACCTTGAGAATCGTCATTCTGAGCTCTAGATGTGACATATTAACAATGTGTGTATTGATTAGGTCTATAGCCTTTGGTACTGCCTCTTGTTCTTTTTTTTTTTTTTTTTTGGTGATCTTTCCCACCTTGTCATTTTATCCAGCTAAGAATATATGAATGAGAGAATAAAATACTAAAAGGATGGCAAAGACCTGAAATATGTGCATTAACCAAATCAGAAGAGACCCCAAATTGTGGGGAGATGATAAGAGGTAAAAACAAATTCAAAGAAATTAAAAAAAAAAAAAGAAAAAAATATATATTAGACTGGTGAATAGAACAGGGCCACGCACTTGATTTTGGGAGTATTTTGGTGTCTTAGAAGAAACTACCTCCTGGGGCGCCTGTGTGGCTCAGTGGGTTAAAGCCTCTGCCTTCGGCTCAGGTCATGATCCCAGGGTCCTGGGATCGACCCCACATCGGGCTCTCTGCTCTGCGGGGAGCCTGCTTCCTCTGTCTCTCTGCCTGCCTCTCTGCCTACTTGTGATCTCTGTCAAATAAATAAATAAAATCTTAAAAAAAAAAAAAAGAAGAAACTACCTCCCAAAATTTTAAAGAAAGAAAAAACGTATACACACACACACACATACACACACACACACACACACACACACACACAGGATAAACATGATGAAGGGATGGAATATGACTGTAAAGATGAAAATTTTTTAAAAGTTTAAAAAAGGAGTTGATAAGATAAGTTAGTTGGAGAAAGAAAGAAAAAGTGGAGAGAATTTACTCAGGCTGGAGACTAGAACAAACCCTGTGGTAGATTTAGGGTATATTTTGGTCTATTAGAAGAAATCATATCCCAAAATTTTTTGGAAACAAAAACCCTATGTGTATACAAAAGATAAAGTTAGATACATTGAAGTATATAATATGACTATAATAATAAAGCTTCAAAAAGATTTTTTTAAAAAAAGGTATTGTTAAGATAAACTAGTTAAAAAATGTTAAAAGAGGAAAGAGTAAAAGTTAAAATAAGAGAAAAATAAAATTAAAAAAAATTAATTAACTTTGCAAGACTGAAGAATCATAGGGAGAAAGTCTTGAATTCCCTGCTTTGCTTTCCCCTCCTCTGGAGTTCCACTGTTCTCCTTGATCTGTGAGCTTGACCTTGGCTGGATTTCTTGTTGATCTTCTTGGGGAGGGGCCTGTTGTAGTGATTCTCAAGTATCTTTGTCTGAGGTGGAATTGAACCGCCCTTGCCAGGGGCGTGGGCTATGTAATCTGCTAAATTCCCTTTCTGGAGCTTTTGTTCCCTGAACACTTTCTATAGAGCTCTGGAGGATGGGATTGAAAATGGTGGCCTCCCAATCTCTGGACCAGAGGAGCCGAGAGTGTGGGGCCTCACTCCTCAGTGTGCTCTCAGAGAAAAGTGCTCAATCACTCCCATCTCCCTGGCCTCTTGCCACACTATGAGCTCAACCAGCCTGAGACTGAGCATTTCTGTCCTTGGCACACAGCCCTGTCTGGAGTCTCCAAACCCAGCAGATCCCTACTCCTCTTCCAGGAGAGGTCTCCCTGGATCTGCCACTTGTGGGTTCCTTGCTCAAAGAGCAGTGTTTTGACTGTGCCACAGATCACAGTTTAAGGTAACCATGAGCTGAGAGCTCACTTTTCTGCTCCATCTCTGTAGCCGGCTTCCCTGCTCTGATACCTGCAAGGTCTGCTACACTCAGACACCCCCTATCCTGTGACCCCACAGAACCTGAGACCACACTGTCCCTATGAGGGCTTCACTCTGCTTAGCCTCTGGAGTGATGTCCTTCAGTGGAGCAGACTTTTAAAAGTTCTGATTTTGTGCTCTGTTGCCCCGCCGCTTGCTGGAAACTGGCCCCTCCCCCCCACCATCTATCTTCCTGTTGCTTTGGGTTCACTTCTCTGCAGGTCCTACCTTTCAGAAAGTGGTTGATTTTCTGTTTCTAGAATTGCTGCTCTTCTTCTCTTCGATCTCCTGTTGGATTTGCAGGTGTTCAGAATGGTTTGATAACTATCTAGTTGAACTCTTGCTACCTGATGTCATCTCAGCCTGCTATTCCTCCACCATCTTGACAAGTTTGCACATGTTCTTAAAAATACAGTTACACTTGTGTTTTCATAGTTTGGACATGTCTCTTAAAAATTCCTGGAGAAGTTTCTTATTCCCAGGAATTCCTATTGAAAATTAAACATTCCTTATAAATGAATGATGTGATAAAAACAAAATGTTTTTAAACAACTTAATTTAAGTTGTTTTTAAACAACTTAAACAACTCCCTAATATAGTTGCATATTTTCTTGACCATAGTATGTTTTATCACTTTTGTTTCTGAAACTGGGATACATTGCTGAAATCGATGTTAAAAGAAACTTGCTTCCTGAAGGCAGGGTACTGAGTTGTTTTGTAGCTGTGCCTGTACATGTGTGAATTTAATCTTGGAGGTATTTTATATTTATGTAACTGTCAGTTCATTTAATTATTCACATCATGATCACACAAGCCATTCCTTTATAAATAAAATATATATCCTTCATTGTCCAAACTATGTTTAAAATGACTTCATAAAGTCAGTGTTTTGAAGCAGCATTGATATGAAGAGTTTTTATCTGTGTGGGAAGGTTGCTTATCTTGGGCAATAATTATTTTTGCTCATTACATGTGGCTGGAATGTAGAATAATGTCTAGTATTAACTATGGAGTTGTGTCCTTGTGTCTTGTGTCAAAGTTAGGTTTCATGTCATAGCATAAAACAAAAGTTACATGTTGATAGTATTACCTTTGAAAATTTACTTAAGCCAGTCCCTGTCAGATCGGATTGATGTTACTAAGGTTGAGTAATAGTTCACTAGTTGTAAGATGAACTCATTCTAAATTCCTTCTTTAACCATGCTTTGTTTGGCTATACATTTATTTTATTACTTTATGCTTTGTATGACCATATGTTTTATCATGTCACTTCAGATAACCAACCAATTCTTCATTGTAAATGGATTTTTGTATGCACAAAATTGAAGTAAGTTATAAAGGTTAAATATGAAAACAATTTTTATCAAATAAATGTAATCAATGCTGTAGGTCTCTGTATTGGTATCAGATGAGAAAGAAAGGAAAGCATAAAAGTGTGCAAAGTGGCTATTTTTTTTTTTTTTTAGTAGGCGAGGATATCAGACATATGTTTTAGCAAAATAAAATTTTTACAAAGCAAGTAGAACATCAAAATTGATTATTGAATTGAAAAAGGATTATAACTCAAGGAGAAAATGAAAAAGAAATAACCACAATTGTTGAAGAAGACTTTACTGTAACAGTGTCTTTTCAAATGTAAGTAAGTAAAAGAAAAAAGATAGACAATCTAAGTAATAAAATCAATCACATTAAACATTTCTATATGTCAAATTTAGAAACTATAATGAGGGGCTAAGTCTTAAATATTATTTATATCATTTGGTGGTTCAGTTATAGGAAACAGGAATCACTCTAGCTATTTTAAGCATAAGACATTTGACACAGATAACTTAGTTCATACAAAGTGGTTGAGAAAGCCAGAAAAGTAGGCTGTGGGATAACTCCAGGGATAATTCCCAGAATGACACTGCTAGATAGGCTTCTGAGGTTGCAGATACCTTTGCTATAAACAGAAATGTGAACAATCAGGTGAACACCACCTGAACTGTCAAGTGGAAGAATACACCACTGGAGTTGTTATCCAGGCAGCAGGAAACTGTTGCTGATTATCTCCACTGCAAGTGCTTTTGAAGTTAGTGACTGGGCACTGGAGTGGTGCCATCTTTGTCTTCATTTGCCAGGAGCAAGTGGAGAAACAAAAAGTGTTCCCCTCTCTGCCACCCCCTGCCCAGGCAAACTTGTACCTTCCCAATCTCAAGGGATGGGGTGGGGCATCTTTATTGTAATCTATTTCACATCTCCATCCTGAATTGCCAGTTAACATTGGAGATGTGGTTTTTAGTTTTCCAGCCTCTGTAGTACAACAAGATTCCTGAGAAGTAGACAGAATGGATGCTGAGTGCCAGATTCAGCATGTCCACCACATCTATGAAGCAAACTGAAACTTTTAAAATAATGGGTATAGAGGCACCTGGGTAACTCAGTGGGTTAAGCCTCTGCTTTCAGCTCAGGTCATGATCTCAGGGTCCTGGGATTGAGCCCCACATGGGGCTCTCTGCTCAGCGGGGAGCCTGCTTCCCTCTCTTTCTCTATTTGTCTGCCTACTTGTGATCTCTCTCTCTGTCAAATAAAAAAATAAAATCTTTAAAAAAATAAATAATGGGTATATATTTGGATGTAAATAATATATTGTTTAATGTTAAGAAATTGTGTTATGCAAATTATTGTCTCAGACCATGAATTAATAAAACTAGTAATCAATAATATGTATGTTTGTATATGTGTATATATAAACAAATAAGAACAAAGAGTAGAATTAGAAATTATCCTATGCAATTGTTGGATCAAGTATGAAATTGAATCTGCAGGGACCTTATAAAACTATGATAATCAAATATCACATAATAACATTTTCAGAATGAGGCCAAGGGTATAGTTTAAATATATACTATCAAATCCTTTAATTCTTACAACATGTGAATTCCTGATCTTCTCCATGAAACCATAACTCCTAATAACTTTGCCTGTAAATTAAAGAGTGAGATAGTTTTTATATATCAAAGTTTCAGTTTTAAGAAACTAAAATTCTCAGGGCTATCAAGGGTAGAGTGGCAGTGATATATTATACACTCTTAGAAAAATTAGAAGTTGGTAGAAAATTTTTAAAGGGTAATTTGACAATGTGTATCAATAAAATAAATAATATATTATTTATTTGTTTTTCTTTCTTTTTCCAACTAACTTATCTCATCAACTCCTTTTTTAGATTTTTAAAAAATTTTCATTAGTCTTTAAAATATGAATAAATTTTGATATAGCATTTCCATTTTGGAAACTTTATCCCAGGAAATTAATGAGAAGTATACACAAAGAACATATAATAGATTATTGAATACAGAACTGTTTAGCAAAAATTTCCAGTTTTAACAATGGTTAATTAAAATGTGGTACAACTTTAATTCAATGTCCTGTAACTATTATAAAAAGTGTTTGGGAAAATATTTAATGATGGGAAAATGTTCATTAAGTATTATTTGATGAATAAAAGTTTTACAAAATAACATGTACAACATGATCTAAATTTCTCTCAATATATTTATATATAGAAAATAATACTGGAAAGCTAAGTGCAAATATATTAACAATTTTTTAATAGTGGTTGATATATCAGTCTAGATAGGTCACATTATGATTAGGAAAAAAAAAATACTAAAATCCCAGTGGCTTAATACACAGCAGTTTATTTATTTGTTCTCTCAGGGTACAGGCAACTTTCCAAGGCAGCTGTCTTCCATGTGGGAGCTCAGAACCTCAGGCTAATTCAATCATGTGGCATGTCCATAACAAGTTCTTCCATGATTGCTGTGGCAGTGAAGAAAGAGTAGTCTGCACAGTCCTACAGGTACTTTTACCCTTCGAATTCATATTTCACCCACATACAAGTATAAATGATAAACAGCGTAAGTGTCTCAACCTAGAATCCAAAACTTCACTCACTCCAAAGTGTTGAGTATTTCAAGTCATTCCAGTGCTTAAAAATTAGCTTCCAATTAATTTCATTATTTGGAAATAATGTACTGGCTAATCTTGAATGTGCCAGTACTCCACCAGAGTCTCAATTACTCTAGGTAAAATGAATCAGAAATATTTATATCAAAGCCTTGATACAAATTCTCGAATATTTCATCAATAAAAAACAGCGATACATAACTTAAATTTGTCTCTTGGACTTCTCTGGACACATTCTGCTCTTTCCATTAGATAATGCTGATAAATGTTAAATGCAATGGACTCTGGAGTGATTTTATGGATGGAAATTATATCGTTTATTTCAAGTGACTTGCCTTTATTTTCCCCACTGGCTGTCGTTATTTTATTTTTTATTTATTTATTTATTTTTTAATTTTTTATTTTTTATAAACATATATTTTTATCCCCAGGGGTACGGGTCTAGAGCGTATCATGCTTAGCGAAATAAGTCAAGCAGAGAAAGACAACTATCATATGATCTCCCTGATATGAGGAAGTGGTGATGCAACATGGGGGCTTAAGTGGGTAGGAGAAGAATAAATGTCGTTATTTTATATTCGTTGTTCTCCAAAGTTTTCCAGGGACTTTATGCACTCTAACTTCCAAGCAGTTTGTATTGCCTAGCATTGATTGGGGGCAGGATACAAATATTTTAGTCATGCTCCTCATCTTGTGTATAACCTACTGTCTGCCTCTCTACATCCTGAATCATGGGTTATTCTGATGTGAAATGAAGTTGATTTTCATGTTAAAGGACGGAACTTAACTTCTATAATGAACTTTAAAGACAGAATCACGCATGCCTTTTTGTTAGACCTGATTAACAGCAACTGCGCACCATAGTTAGAAAACCATTGTAGTTGGTATACAAACATAACAAATAATAGAAAATATACTGATGTCGAGCAATATCCCAAATTACTTGATCTGCATTAGGAACAGATCTTAGATCACTACTTTAGGGTTAGTCCATCTTCAATGTAAGAATTATGTGGTACAGCAGGGATTTTTAAAATATGTTACACAAGTCACTGTTAAACTACTCATGTGTGTATGCTATATACAAGTGACTTATTCAGAATAAGTAAGATGGGATAAATGATGGAAAAGGATAAAAAAAGACAAAAATTTTGAAAAGAAAATTGTATATAGTATTAGATGTATAAGATATATGTGTTTTTTTTTATTCCTTCTGCATGTGGTTATAATCAAATCCAACTTTTCCTATTTCACATACAAAATGAAGTTGGGAATTGGGCTGGGAAGGGAAATTCAATTGGCTTTGACAGGTTGGAGTAATTTTCAACATGGCTTTGAGATAGAGGTTTTGCTTGGCTAATACATATTTTTCAATTTTGTCAATTGAGACAGAAACCCCAAACATTTTAAAAGTGTTTGAATACTGGTTGTTTTTTTGCCAGGAAGGCACATTGACTTTGGTGTACAATGTTAAGATCATGAATTTTGCTAAATACAATTGCAAACACATGTTCCATTGCAAAGCAGACAATGAAGAACAAATTAAAAATAAACAACACAGAAATGGTTTTCACTAAGAAACACTGAATAACACCAAAGGTGTTTTTAAAAATTAAAACTGTATAACTATGACAACTACTTTTTACATTGCTAAAATACTAAAGAACCATATTGGTTGTCCTGTTTCTATTTTTTAAATAATTGCATTAAAGATATTGAGCCATGAAAACTAGTGTCTTAAAAATTCAGCCCTTTCTTTATTAGTGAGGGCATTTTAAATACACAAGAAACTAATTTCTGGACAATTAAAATTTAATGTAATGATTAATAGTAATAATGTAATTAATAATAATGTAATAACAATAGTCTTCTGAAATTTTCCTTTACTCAGATCAGAATGGATTTTGGTTAAAGACCATTACAAGACTCAAAGAAAAATAGCATAATTATGATGTGATCTCTAAAATAATGTATAAATAGAATAATTCTGAATGGCAAAATAGGTGACATATTAAAATTTCATAAGTGGAGTTATATTTTATTCTCTACCCATCATTTCATCACGTTACTTTTTTCTTTGAAATACTGCAAAGATATTCTATTATACTAAAATATGGAATTATGATTTATGGAATCCTTACTTAAAAATCTGTGGGCAACATGATGCTTCCTAACTCCTAATTTAAAATTTCAAACGTTCTAGCTTTCTAATCTTTCAATTTGCTCAGATAATTTTCTACCATTACTGCAATAGTACCTTCCCAAAATCATTCTTGTGAGGCCAACTTATGGTTACACTCCAAACTCAGAATTCCAAGGATTTACCATTACCCTTTTCCTCAACTAATAAATAATAGAAAGAATTTAGTTTATTTATTCCTTCATCCACTCAATTTAAGTCTTTCTTTGAGGTGCATATACTTGTCTATGCTTCTCTTACATTTGTCTTGGTAACATAGTCTGTCTTAAATCATAAGTTCCTATAGGACAAGGACATGCCTATTTAATTTGCTTTTAACACAACTAACCCAATGCAATGAAAATATGTGAACTTAACACATGAATCTTGATGATGGTGGTGATTATAATAATTTATGTTGTTTCTCTTTTGCTTCTCAGTGGCACTTACTAGTAATTCACTCTTGCTGACAGCTAAGTTTTGTGTATATTTTGTGTACATTTTCATATTTCTTTCAGCAAAAATATTACATAAAGACATAATGGATAAAATTTAACTGCAATATTCCTTTAACTTTATTCTACTCCTCTGGCCTTTTTCCATTTATCTGGCAGAAGTATATATGAGGCTAAATCTTTGAATTCTTTGCAATTTTCTTTTTGGATTTACAGCACAAGTCTGTTGATTATTCCATATCAGTCACTATTAATATAAGGCAAACATTAAAGAAAGGGGAAAGGGGCAGTTAAAAGAAGTATGCTGCAGAGAAATGCATGGTATTTCTCTTCCCACATTCTAATGTAATCCATCATGGCCAAAACTTTACCAATCTGCTGGGTTCCCAGAGAATTATGAGCGTTTTTTTCTCTTTTGAGATTTTTCCTTTTTTGCACACTCAAGAAACTACGAACTATTTTTTTTCTCAAAGAGAAGACCAACTATACTTGAGAAAGTAACTTAACAGAGAATCACATTTCAATATAAATAATTACTAATAAACACATTTGATAACATCAAGCTTTCTCATTGGAAAAGTATGTCAATGCTGTTTATTAGCTGGCAATACTGTTTATTAGGCTCTTGTACGTTGTTTCATATGTCTATCCCTAAAAAGATTTGAATTTTTAAAACCCAGTATCATGTCATAGACATCTTTTATATATCTACTTCACTACTTTGTATAGTTCTGGAATATAATGGATTCCAATAATAAAGAAAGAAAGAAAGAAAATAAATAAATAAAAATTACATTTTGTTTATTTATTTGACAAAAATTACATTTTGTTCATTTATTTATTTGTTTGTTTGTCAGAGAGAGAGACACACACACACACAGCAAGAGAGAGAACACAAGCAGGGGGAGTGGGAGAGGGAGAAGCAGGAAGCCCAATGCAAGGCTCCATTCAGGGCTCAATCCCAGGACTCTGGGATCATGACCTCAGTCAAAGGCAGATGCTTAATGACTGAGTCACCCAGGCGCCCAAAAATCGCATCTTAAATACAATTACTATTATTAGTTAGTAGTGGAGTTAAGCCCAGGTCTCAAACAGAGGTTAAATTATAAATTCCTAGAGAGAAAACCCCTTAGGTCATGTGTCTTTACTTGCATATTTTGTACATCAGTAATAGATCTCAGGGAATTCATTCTTTTATTCTTCCCTACCTCAGTGTCATTTTCTGTATTCTTTCATTACTGAAATACCATAGTAGCTCAACTTTGCATAGATCTGCTGCAAAATGTCCTCCCCTATGTGAGACAAAGGAGGCAAATATGTTAAAGAGCTTTTAGTAGGTGAAACAGGTGTAGCAAAATCCATGCATTTAATTTATAGAAGAACACTACCAATGTTCACTCAGATCTTATTTATTCATTTTATAATATAAAACATTATATCTGCCATAAATACAAACTAGGGGAAGTGTAAATGCTCTGAAGACAGAAGTGAAGCCTGTCAGCTTTGTATCAAAGAAGATACTAAAAATGAATCTATGTAAAACAGGTATAATTAAAAAAGCAGTATGGTCTTCATCTATTTTGTATAGGTATAAATAGCCTGTAACTTTTAATAGTTCCCCTGGTAGCACACTGATACATCATAGCTAAATAATTGAAATTTTAATACTGGCTTTGAATCTTCAAGAATAAGTTAAATAATTATAATTTATATTTCTTTAATGATGTTTGGATTACTTTTCCAGACACACATGACCACCTCTGAGGTCAAAGAGTTCATGAAATTTGACACACAAATACTTAAATCAAATACAAGTGATGCCTAAACAACTGAAGAAATCTAAGTGTGTTCCAACTATGGAGATTTACTGAAAGATAGTCCATCAACCCAATAGACCATTATATACTAATTTAAATGATAATTATGAGAATTATATAAAGTACAGTAGTGTTAATAGTGTTAAGTAAAAGAGGATCATGGTTGCACAGACATCTGATATTGTTAACAATATATATATTTTAAAGATTTATTTATTTATTAGAAAGAGGGAGAGAAAGCAGGAGCCATGGGATGGGAGAGAGCCCTGAGATCATGACTGGAGCCAAAATCAAGAGTCGGATGCTCAACTGACTGAGCCACCCAGGCACCACTACCAATACTTTTTAAAAACATATTTGTCAATAAAGATTGGGATGAAACAACATAATATGAAAAGACAATGGCAGATCATAGAGGCCATGTACACAGACTTGGAGTCAGGTTTCCTGAGTTTGATTCTCAGATTTGCCACTTTTTATTTGTCTTGAGAAATTATGAAACCTATGTGCTTCAGTTTACTTATCAGGTAAGATAAGATTCTCTCATCCATATGGTTGTTATAAGAATTAAACTGATAAAGTATATAATTATATGTGTTGACAAATCTTAAAAATAGTCATACTTATTAGTGAGATTAAGGAGAATTTTGTGTTTTTTCTAGGTAAAGTGAATTTTAGATTGTATCATGTGAGCTAACTCCATTCTAAAAGGCAAGGGATTGCATAAATGATTTGGGAAGGATTAAGAGTAAAATGAAATTCTTTGAATTCTGAAAAGAATATAACTCAGCTATCTGGAAAACCCAGCAAACAAAATAATTGTCTAAAACATCTGGATAGTCAAGACTTTACTATTTTTAATTACTTCACTCTTGTTTACAAATTTCCACCATGTTGTTCTCTAAATTTATTGTTAGTTATGTCATGTGTGTTTGGCCTTCACAGCCAAGTTGTATGTTTTCATTTATATTCGCTAATATTCCTTAATATAATTTTCTTTTTACACACATAGTGATAAATAACTCTTATTGGACTTTGATTTTTTTTCCACAGAAAGATATTTTTATAGGTCAAAATTTGGCTTCCCCATTGTGTGCCCATGTGTTTCTTTGGTGACTATTTTGCTACATTCTTATGTAATTTCTTCAAGGCCCTAGTCTTCCTTTTGAGGTCTTCCTTTAGTATTTCTCAGAAGAGACTTTCTGGGGATCCAGAAATTCTTAACGGTTCAGGTACAGGATTCCATTATGATTAATGCAGTCTGTGGAAGCCAGAATCTCCCCTGCTGCCATTGTAGTTGCCAGGAAATTCCAGATTAATGATATCTCTGCTTAATACCTAAATAAGCCCCCATAACTAACTTCAGTTATCTCCACCATCAACATCACCAATGTACCATAATGTTGGCTTCTACTGAGTGCTTAAAGATACTTTTAATCTACTTCAGGTAAAAGGTGTTGGCAACAGGAATGGATGAATCCAGGTCAAGGACACATTTCATGGGATGATGACATCCTCTATTTGGCTGTTTCCTATTAGGATATCTGTCTCCTTCCAGTGCACTTATGGAAAAACAGTCTCATGATTATTCTTGGGAGGGAATGACTCTATCCTGAGCAAGCTTGAGGTGGGTAGAGTAGAACCAGCTTTTCTTTGCTTGCCTTTTTTGGGTTAAAAACTGCCCATTATAAGAGGTATTGCCTTGGCAGTGGCAGAAAGGAACATGGAAAGCTGGAACAGCAATTTTAGGCCTATGCTTTATGTATAGCTCCATGTTGTTCAGCCTAACTTATCAACTCATTTAGAATTCCATGTTGATATTTGGGATCAAAGACACCAAGTGATCATAAGTCATTTTTAATTTTTTTAAGATTTTATTTATTTATTTGAGAGAGAGAGGGAGATTGAGAGAACAAGTGGGAGGAGGAGCAGAGGGAGAAGCAGACCCCAACATAGGACTCAATCCCACTGCCTTGGGATCATGACCTGAGCCAAAGGCAGACACTTAACTGACGGAGCCACCCAGGTGCCCCAGAAAGTCATTTTTAAAACGGATGTTCTTATATTTATATTTCACTTGGATTTGACTGTTTTAATAAAATAATAAGGACTTTTGGGTCTACTTCTCAACCTTCAAACTTCTTAGCCTAAGGGAAACATTTTTCAAGTTCATAAAAGCTAATTTTTTTGTTTGTTTGCTGATATAGCAGTGAAAACAGATTCCAAGTCACACTTGACTTTGGATAATAGGAGATGCATTGTAACTATCTGGATCTGAGAAAATTGGCCAACACCTGATTTCTGTGATTGAGCCTCATATTTCATATAATTGCCTAGGAACAACTTTGAAAGACTAATGATATAGATTATGCAGATGAATTTCAATAGCAATGTCTTATTATCTAACATCTTAGATAATAATAGGATATTTAAACACATTTTCTTTTATCCTTTTTTAAAGATAATATTTATTTATTCAAAAGAGAGAAAGCATGAACAGGAGCAGAAAGGCAGAGGGAAAGAGAGAAGCAGACTCCCAACTGAGTAGGGAGTCAGATGTGGGGCTTGATCCAAGGACCCTGAGACCATTACCTGAGCTCAAGACAGGTGCTTAACTGACTGAGCCACCCAGGAGCTCCTTTTTAATCTTTTTTGTTTGTTTGTTTACATGTGTACAGATCCCATTCCACAGTGTATGTGCTTACTTCAAGCCATCAGATTTCCATGGGCCGGAGGTGAGGACATTCACATAAAGTTGTGCTAAAATCAGAGAAGTGAGAGAGGTTAAATTTTAAGTGGTAAGTCAGTATGCCATTGGCCAACGAAGTGATTCTGAATGGGTAACCAAAAATAAAGCACTAATGGATTTGTGGAAAAATCTAGAAATAAGATTTATAGAATAAGAGCATCAGGTTGAATTCCAGAAGGCTGGGGCATTTTCTGGAGACAGAAATTTTTAGCAGTTAGGGTTTAACACTTGCTGAAGTATGGTAGGCGAGTAAGTGAGACTTCCATATTTATAGGGCCATGGGAAGATGGAGCACCATGATTCTTTAATTCTAGACAGGTTCTCCCAATTTCATGGCTATTAGAGTGAGTGTGTATGTGTATGTCTGTGTCTATGTCTGTGTATTAATGGTGTTTTGGTGTAATAAGACAGAAGTTTGGTTCTCCTTTAGGGAAAACAGTATTCACTTGATATTTGCATTAATCTTTTATTAATTGATGTTACTTAAGTCCCATTTAGCAAATTCATCTTTTGCTGTATTTAATGATATTTTGCCATTTCCCAAAGTACTTACTCCCGAGATATAGTTCACTGGAAAACAATGACAAAAGTCACAAAAAATACATATGACTTTGTCCCAAATCTATGGATATTCCCATGTAGTAGATATTTTATTATATTGAAATTATTCTACTTAAAACTATTTTTTTAAATATATAGACTTATTTACCTTTCTCCTTATACCAAAAGAATAAACCATATGTTAGTAAGAGTCTTGAGAAATGGCTGTTTGAATATTATATCTTCTCAACTAAAAAACAAAGTATACTTCTTTATATTTTCCATTTTTTTTGTTGTTGAAGTTCTCACCGTGTTCATTCATTCTTCTTCCCAGTTTGGTGAGTATCATTATGACCATTACATTGAACCCTTTATCAAATAAATTACTCATCTCCATTTCATAAAGTTTCTTTCTGAGGTTGTATCTTGTTCTTTCATTTGTAACATATTACTCTGTTTCTTTATTTTGCTTGACCCTCTATGTTGGTTTGTACAGAGTAAATAAAACAACCACGTCTCCCAGTCTTGAAGTCGTGGTCCCTTGTAGGAGACGAATCTTGTCCCTCAACCCTGCCCCAGCCCTTTGTCATCTCTCAAATCTCTATGCTGTCCAGGCAGCACTTTGTATTTTTAATAGCTCCCAGTGGTTGAAGATATGTCAAGATCTGTCGTGTCCCTAAGGGGAAGATCTTTGCATCTAGATTCAGGCTGTTTGGAAAACTGATCCTCAAGCAGTAGTTTTTAAAAGTATGCAAATATATATAATCCAGCGGGACTGCAAGTGTAAGCCTTGCTGACCAGACAATCTGAGAGTGTCCCCTAGGTGGCAGTCACAAAAGGTAGGCTCCAGATGAATGTATCAGCTCTTCTCCGGGAGATATCCAGATACTGGAGCAAGGGAAAGGGATAGCTCCAAGATGGCATCTACAACCTCTCTTCCTTATGAGCAGTTTTGTAGTCCACTAGATGTAGCCAAACCTGAAGCCTATCCCCTAGGGCAAATCTCCAGAGGTCTCCTTCATAGAAGGATTGGAAAGTATGCCTCAGTCTGCCATCTGCATAGTGCTGTGGGGATTGCAGCCTGCCAAGAACTAACTCACCAATTGCCACCGTCCTGTGGGACCCAGGAATGCAAGCTGCCTTGACCATTAGAGCCAGCTGATCAAGGAACATTTTCTAGGTGACAGCTAAAAATACTGGGGTACCCAATATAAAAATCAGGTCACCAGCTATATGTAAAGTTTTCCTCCAAGAGACACTGGTGCCCTGGAGTGCGGCAGAGGGAATGTGTGAAAATAGCACCTATCCTCTGAGATCTCTGGAAAAGATTACAGTCAGTCTCTAGATGTGTGATTAATTAGAAGCCTTCTCTTTAGGTTTTAAGCACAATGATTAGCTAATAGGCCTCCTTCACAGAAAATTCAAGCTCCTGGGTCTGTTTTACCCCTTGCTGTTCCTGAGTGGGGGTAGTTGCAGCTGTTTAGGAATTCTTTCTCTATAGATTACAATCCCATGAAATACACAATCATAAACTTCACTGACCACCAAAGCCAGGCAATGTAGAGGTGTCCCCTGGAAGCAGCCACAAGAATCAGGATGCCAGATTGAGATATGAGTTCCTTTCTGGATGACTGTGATTATTATAGACCTATGGGATCAGGAATGCAAAATCTACTCTCCTCCATAGCTGGAGAGTTAAGAGGCATCCTTTGGGCAGCAGCTGCAAAGATTGAGCACCAAACACATGTAAAAACTATTCTGAGAGATACTGGCACTCTCTCTGGACCACAGCAAAAGGAGAGCAAGAAGATAACATTTGTCAGAATCCATCCCCAGAAAGTGTTCCAGTGACACTCAGATGTGTTTGTTAAATTAGATGCCTGCCCAATACTTTAATATAAGTATGTGAACCTCCTTTACTTTAAATCTGGGTGTAGTTGGCTGCTTCTGAGCTGGGCCATGAAGCAAGTAGTCTGAGTGCATGGGCCTTTTAAGAACTGTTTCCCAGATCACTATAATCTCATGGGTCTCAGGTCATGAGCCCCATTGGTTTTCACAGTAAGATGTTTTGGGGGTTCATCTCTCAGGGTGAAGTCCTAAAAGTTAAGGTACCCAGTGTGGGGTCTGAGCCCTTTTCTCCTCAGAGAGAAGCTCTGGGTTTTGAGTTTTCTCCTAGTGTGGGTCACCATACCAGAGGTGGGGTTTATGGCAAGATTGTTTCCCATACTCTCTTACCTACTTTGATGTGGTTTTCTTTTCATGTGCCTAATGTGTGGTCATTACTCAGCAAGTCTTTAGGCTTTTTTTTTTTTTTTCTAAGAAGAAAAATGTTCCATATATAGCTGTAAACTCAGTGTGTCCTATGGGAGAAGATAATTTCAGGAAATTCCTACATCACCAGTTTGAACCAGAAGCAAATAGAAGCACAGAGCTGAAGAATATGGTAATAGAACTAGAAAATACACTACAGGGAATCAATAACAGACTAAATTAAGCAAGAGAAAGGTTTAGTCAACTCAAAGACAATGGAGCTCACCAATCAGAGTGAGAAAAAGAAAAGAATGGGAAAAAAGTGAAGATAGCTTATGAAGTTTATAGGACAGCATCAAACTAACATTTGCATTATTGGGGTTCCCAGAAGGAGAGAGAGAAAAGGACAGAAATCTTGTCTGAGGCAATAATGGCTGAAAACTTCCCTAACCTAGGGGAGGAAATAGACATCCAGATCCAGGAAGCCCAGAGAGGTAAGCAAAAAAAAAAAAAAAAAAAAAAAAAAAAAAAAATTAACCCAAAAGACCCAAATCAAGGCACAATATAATTTGTCAAAAGTTAAAGATAACAAGAGAACCTTAGAATCAGCAAGAACAACAACAACAACAACAACAAACAACAACTTGTCACATACAAGGGACCACCTCTTATGAACTCAGAAGGGTTTTGAGCAGAAATTTTGCAGGTTAGAAGAAGGTGGAATGAAATATTCAAAATGCTGATAGAAAAAACTTACAATCAAGAATACTTTACCTGGTAAAGTTATCATTCAGAATTGAAGGAGAGAAAAAACGTTTTCCAGGCAAGCAAAAGCCAAGGGAGCTCATCACTACCAAACAAGACTTACTAGAAATACTAACAGAATTTCTTTAAGCTGAAAATTCAGAGTGCCATTAGTAACAAGAAAACATGTAAAAGAATAAATTTCACTTGAAAAGTAAATACAATAAAGGTAGTAAGTTAATCATTTGTAAAGTTAGTATGAAAGTTAAAAGACAAAAGCAGTAAAGGCAATATGATTATAATAAGGGATGCACAAGATAAGAAGATGTAAAATGTGACATTAGAAACGTAAAATGTGGATGAAGGGCACAGTAAAAATGTTGAGCTTTAGAATGGGATCAAACTTAAGTTATCAACTTAAAATAAAGTTATAGGCATAAGTTGTTTGTTATAAGTAAGCCTCATGATAACCACAAAGCAAAAACCTATAGTAAATATACAAAAGACAACGGACTATAAGCAAATCATCAAAGAAATTAATCAAACCACAAGAAAGTAAAAGAAGAAAGAAATAGAGAGGAACTATAAAACACCAGAAAACAATTAACAAAATGTCTGTAAGTATCTACCTATTGATAACTGCTTTGAATATGAATGGACTAAATTCTCCAGTCTAAAGATATGGAGTGGTTTAACTGATAAACAAACAAACAAACAAACAAAAAACCAAAAAACAACTCTTACCTATATGTTACCTACAAGAGACTCACTTTTGATGAAGGACACACAGAGACCAGATGTGAAGGGATGGAAAGAGGTATTCCATAAAAATAGAAATGAAAAGAAAACTAGAGTAGGTATACTTAATATCAGACAAAATGACTTTAAAACAAAAACTGTAATAAGAGACAAGGAAGGGCATTACATAATGATAAAGAGATCAATCCAACAAGAATATGTAACATTTATAAATATTTAGGTATCCAACATAGCAACACCAAAATATGTAAGGCAAATACTAACACACCTAAAGACAGAAATTGATGACAATGCAATAATAGTAGGGACATTTAGTACCCAACTTAAATCAAAGGGTAGATCATCTAGACAGAAAATCAAAGCAGGAACATGGGCCTAAACAACATGTTGATCCAGATGGACTTAATAGATACATACTGAACATTCCATCCCAAAGCAGCAAAATACACATTCTTCTCAAGTGCACATGGAATGACAAGCCTTAATTAACTTAAGATAAATGAAATATCAAGCATCTTTTATGAATGGTATGAAACTAGAATTTAATTACACAAAGAAAATTGGAAAATTCACAAATATATAAAGATTAAACAAAATGCTACTGAACAACCAATGGGTCAAAGAAAAAATCAGAATCTAAATAAGAAAAATACCTGGAAATAAGCAAAAATGGCAATGTCACATACAAATATGTATTTTGAAGATGAATCCTCCTACTGATAAATGTCTATCTCAAGCAACAAGAAAAATCTCCAACAAAATCTCTCCTAACTTTACACCTCACGGAAGTAGAAAGAGGATAAGGCCCAAAGTTAGTAGAAGTAAAAAAATAGCAATGATTGGAGGAGAAATAAATGAAATAGAAACAATATACACAATAAGGAAGATCAATGAAAGGAAAAGCTGGTTCTTTGAAAATAGAAACAAAATTGAAGAGCTTTTACCTCAGCTCACCAAGAAAAAAAGTGAGGGCTCAAAGAAATAAAAAACAAAAGAGAAGGGACGCCTGGGTGGCTCAGTTGGTTGGACGACTGCCTTCGGCTCAGGTCATGATCCCGGAGTCCTGGGATCGAGTCCCGCATCAGGCTCCCAGCTCCATGGGGAGTCTGCTTCGTTCTCTGACCTTCTCCTCGCTCATGCTCTCTCTCACTGTCTCTCTCAAATAAATAAATAAAATCTTAAAAAAAAAAAGAGAAAAAGTTATAACTGATATCAAAGAAATACAAAGGATCATAAGAAATTATTATGAACAATTATATGCCACCAAATTGGACAACCTAGAAGAAATAGGTAAATTCCTAGAAACATACAGCTTGATAGACTGCATCATGATGAAAATAAATATGAACAGACCAATTACTAGCAAAGAGATTGAATCAGTAATCAAGAAGCTCCCAACAAACAACAGTCTAGGACCAGACTGTTTTACTGAAAAATGCTACTAAACATTCAAAGATAAGTTAATACCAATCCTCATTAAACTCTTCCAAAAAACAGGAAAGGAGGGAACTCTTCCTTACTTGTTTTATGAGGCTGGCATTGAGGATACCACAACTAGATTAGGATGCCAAAGGAAAAGAAAATTGCAGGCCACTATCCCTAATGAACATAAATGAAAAATCCTGAGTAAAATAGTCGCAAACGAGATTCAACAAAACATTAAAAGGATCATACACCATGATCAAGAGGGATTTATTCCAGGAATTCAAGGATGGGCCAAAATTCACAGATCAGTCAATGTAATACACTAAATAACATAATGAAGATATAACATAATGTATCTTAGTAGATACAGAAAACAGATTTGGGAGAATGCAGCATCCATTTATGATAAAAACTCTCAACAAAGTGGGTATAAAGGGAATGTACCTCAGTATAATAAAAGGCCATATATATGATAAGCCCACAGCTAACATTATACTCAATGATGAGAAGCTGAAAGCCTTTCTTTTATGATCAGGAACAAGACAAGGTGCCTACTCTTAGCACTTTTATTCAATATATTCAATATAGTGCAAAGCAATTAGGTGATATAAATAATTAAATGAAAATAAAAATAAAAGTATCCAAATTGTAAATGAAGAAATAAACTACAAATACTGTGAATATTTGCAGATGACATGATATTATATATAGAAAATCCTAAAGATGCCATCAAAAAAACTGTTAAACTGATAAATACAGTGAGGTTGTAAGATACAAAATCAATGTAAAAAAATCTGTTGTGTTTCTGTACACTATTTAATGAGCTATCAGAAAAAGAAAATAAGAAAAGGGGACACCTGGGTGGCTCAGTGGGTTAAAGCCTCTGCCTTCAGCTCAGGTCATGATCTCAGGGTCCTAGGATCGAGCCCCATGTCGGGCTCTCTGCTCAGTGGTGAGCCTGCTTCCGCCTCTCTCTCTTCCTGCCTCTCTGCCTATTTGTGATCTCTGTCAAATAAATAAAGAAAATCTTAAAAAAAGAAAGAAAAGAAAATAAGAAAACTATCCATTTACACCAGCATCAAAAAGAATAGAATACCTAAGAATAAATTTAGCCAAGGAGGCAAAAGACATACATATTGATATCTAAAAGACATTAATGAAATCAATTCAAGAAGACACAAGTAAATGGAAAGATATTCCATGCTCATGGATTGAAAGAATCAATAAAATGCCCATACTACTGAAAGCAATCTGTAGAGTCAATGAAATCCTTATCAAAATTCCAATGACATTTTCTATAGAACTAGAATAAGCAATTCTAAAATTTGCATGGAAGCACTGAAAACCCTGAATAGTCACAGCAATCCTGAGAAAGAATAATAAAGCTGGAGACATGCTTCTTGATTTCAAACTTTATTACAAAGAAATGGTAATTAAAACAATATTGGCATAAAAATAGACACTTAGATCAATGGAACAGAAATAAATTCACAAATATAAATATAGTCAATTTATTTATGGAAAAGGAGCCAATAATATATAATGGGGAAAGAATAGTCTTTTCAATAAATCGTTCTGGGAAAACTGAACAGCCACATGCAAAACAATGAAATGCAACCATTATTTTAAATCTTACACAAGAATAAACTCAAAAATAGATTAAAAACTTGAATGGAGACTAAATCCATAAAACTCCTACAAGAAAACATAGGGAGTAAGCTCCTCCTCATTGGTCTTGGTGATGATTTTTCTTTGAATCTAACACTAAAAGAATTGAAACAAAAGCCTAAATAAGTGGGACTGCATCATACTAAAAACCTTCTGCACAGCAAAGGAAACCATCAACAAAGTGAAAAGGTCACCTACTGATAGGAATATTTGCAAATCATAATATCTAAAATACATAAAGATCTCATACAACTGAATAGCAAAACAAAACAAAACAAAACAAAACCCAATCTGATTAAAAATGGGTGGAACACCAGATAGACATTTTTCCAAAGAAGACATATAGATGACCAAAAATTCATGAAAAGATGCTCGTCATTATTAATTATCAGGGAGATGCAAATCAAAACCACACTAAGCTATCACCTCTCACCTGTTAAAATGGCTATTATCAAAAAGATAACCAATAACAAGTGTTGGGAAGGAAGTGGAGAAAGGGAATTCTTGTGCACTGCAGATGGAAATATAAATTGGTAAGACCACTATGGAAAATGGTGTGAAGGTTTTGACAGAAATTAAAAGTAAAACTACCATATGATCTAGCAATTTTACTTTTGGGTATTTGTGTGAAGAAAATGAAAACACTAATTCATAAAGAAAAAAAAAAAAACAAAAGATAAATGAACTTCCATGTTCATTGCAGCATTATTTACGATAACCAAGATATGGAAACACCTAAATGTCCATTGGTAGATGAGTGAATAAAGAATCTGTGAGATTATGTGTGTGTGTGTGTGTGTGTGTGTGTGTGTGTATTATACACACACACATTGTAATATTACTAATATCGACACATTGGAATATTACTCAACCATAAAAATGAATGAGTTCTTGTTATTTGCAACAACATGGATGGGGCTTGAGGGCATTGTGCTAAGTAATATAACTCAGGCAAAGAAAGATAAATGTTATATGATAGCATTTATTTATGGAGTCTAAAAAATAAAAATAAAAACAGAATTCCAGGCTCACAGATAAAGGAAATAGATTGGTGGTTTCCAGTGGGATGGGATAGAGGTTGGAGAAATGCGTTCAGGGAGTCAAACAATAAAAAGAAAAAAACAAAAAACCCAAAAAATGTGCCAATGCTATAGAGAATTCGGTAAATGTTAGTTGAGCTGCATTGTCTGTATATGTTTTACAGTAAGTGCGAAAGAGGAAAAGATTATCTCGCCTACTTTGTACTACATTGGATGCAGCAAGATATATACAGAAAATTTATAAATTTCTGATTGTGATGACACCTTTAGAAAGGGGAAAATATCAAAACATCTTAACACTGACATGAATCATATATTTCTATCCTTGATTATAAAAAAATTACCAAAGAATTATTCAACAAAGTTATGTTTTTCAGAAAGTTTCTTTCTTTCTCTGTTATTGAAATTTGCATCAAGCAGGCATAGTACCATCATTTTCAATATGTTTTCAAGATCAAGCACCGAGAATATGGGCAATGTTCTGATTTAGAAGTAGAAATAGAAAAGATTTTTAGGAATGTAGTAATTCATCTTTATGGAAAACAGGAAAATGACTCAATAAAACCATCTGGTCACTAAAAAAAAAAAAAGAAAGAAAGAAAAAGAAAGAAAGAAAGAAAAAAAATGTGTATGCCACACTTATGCGTTCCTGCTGTTTGAGTGGCCTAGCATGGTATGGGGCCTGCTTAAAATCACCACTAACAGCTGGTTACCATTCAGTTGCTATTGTGGGTGCCCAGTTATTTTCGGCTTGGCTTGGCACTGGTGGTGGCAAACATCTGCTAAATGATGGCTCAATTTGTGGGTCCAGGTCTTTGGGATTTAAATGCCTCTGAATTTAAGGGTAATCTAGGTTTATGTAGGAGCTTCTTCAAAGTTGACCTGAATCCTTGCAAAAAGTTGCAAGCTGTCATGGTTTCCTGGCTTTTACATAGCTTGGACCTTCCTTATAGGATGGTTGCTGCCCCTCCAGGCTCCTCCAGTCCTAGTAGGACTTGACTGCCTCCTCTAAGTAGCAAAAGGAGAGTATTATTAATAGCTTAGAGCAACGAGATAACTGCTTTCAATAGTTTCTAGATTTTTGCCACATGAGGCTATCTTTGGTGAGAATTATATTTGTATACATATGTGTGCATTTGAGGCTGTGAATCACAGACATTTGCTGTGCATTTAGCTCACGCTTTTACCAGGAATCAGCTAGACATTGGAAGTTGGCTTTGGAATTTGTTATATCTACTGCCAGGTCACAAGGTTGTGTTTGAAAGTTCAGGAGGTAAAAGGCCCAAATCATAATGAAAACAAGAAAAATATCATCTACTCTGGTTGAGGAACTGGTCAGTCTCAAGTAATGATAGCTTCTTTTTTGTTCATATTTATTTTTTCCCCTATTTACAGTTCCTAGAAGTTAGAAAGTGCTTGCTTATATCCCACTGTTATCCCACCACCACCACCACCTTAAGACAAAGAAGTCATTTATTTTAGAAACCCAGTGGTCTTTAGCATCATTTCAATGTATGTTTGAGTTAATTTTAGAGTAGTAAGAGTAAATGAAATGCAATATTTACATTTTTCTAATTATCTTCTCGTTAGAAAGCTGCTATTTTGAAGAAAGAGAAATATGTTAAAAATGTATGTATTTTAACTATAAAAATCAATTGTCATAAATTGTATATATAGCAAATCACATGGGAAGTCTTTATTTCCTAATTTAAAAAAGCTGCCTCAAAGAAATGTTTCAGCACACAGAGGCACATGGGCCACTTGGCAGACAGCCTAATTGAAACCAAGGGCCCAGGAGAAGAGCTGAACTCTGCATCTGCTGTCCAGAACAGGCTGCACTACACTTTGAACCAGTGCTGATGGCTTTGTACACAAAGATCAAAATGAGTTTGTTTTATTCAGCTGGGTTGTGGAGGTGCACGTATTTTGGCTTCTGGATGCAATAAAGCATTGAGCTCTCAGATAAACAAATTATAAATCTAATCAAGCCTAGGCACAATGATAAGTAGCTTGCTTGAAATGGAGAGGTGGGCTGTGGTGGTTGTGGTTGGGTGGGTGTTGCGGGGGGGAGATGAAGGGATGGGAGAGAGAATGAGACAGAGCAAGAGAAACTCAGAAGGTAAAAATGGTCCAATCCCATTTTATGTGGTGGAGTACTAAACATGACTCTTGGTATGTTGCCAGTTTTAACAACTATTTCCTCTCCTTCTCCCCACCTCCCTCCTTTTTTTTCTTGACATGTTGTAGTGAGATTTCAGATATATTCTCTATTAAAGACTGTCTTGGGAGCTACATCAGATTCCTTGAATGGAAGCAGGTGAATTATTGTAAAATATTTCTTCTTAAGTTGGAGTTTGAGGACTTTGAAATATTTCCTTATCTGTTTCTCAAAGCAATATGGGCAAATAATATGTAGTTAGTGTGTTCCTTATGTGCTGTGTGTAATCACCAGTTCTATTATCATGTAACCTTTATTTATCCCCAGTTATGTGCTTGGAAGTAAAACAAACGAGCAATGACTATTTCTTCTTAAACATGTTTAGATGCAACCACTCCTAAGTATAACTTGAGTATTTCAGCTATGATGAAGAAATGGAAAGGTGTCATTGATTTATTCATGTACGTTGGATGCTTTGGTCCACCACACCACTTCAAATATTGTTGGAATCAATCCATTTCCTTACTTTACTAAGTACCTGCCAGATAAATCTCCAGATATGATAAAATATGTGTCCATTAGGAATGACTGAATTCCACAACTAGATTTCACCTGAAATCTGAATGATGAAGTTTTCATTTAAAGTGAATGTCATAGGTTGACAGGTTTAAAAACTGCCCAAGAAATAAATAACAGTGATTTAGAAATTTCCTCCAGTAATATAGGAATCCTGGCTGTACAATAAAGAATAAATTTCTAGAAAGTGAATACCTGTAATCTGAAACACTAAGTAGATATTTACAGCATAGTTAATTGGTTTTCTTAAAAAATCTTTTTTACTAAGATATATAATATTGAGATATATAATTAACTTACCATAAAATTCATGCTTTTCAAATATATATTGTTTTTAGTATATTCACAAAGTTGTGCTTTGTGAACATTTCTTTCTTATTCCAGAACATTTTTAAAAAGATTTTATTTTTAAGTAATCTCTATACCCAACGAAGGGCTCAAGCTTGCATCCTGGAGATCAAGAATTGCATGCTGTACCAACTGAGCTAACCAGGTGCCCCTAATTCCAGAAATTTTCATCACCTTAAAAAGAAACACTATACTTATTAGCAGTCTGTTGTGGAATTTATTGATAGAAATTTCAGGGAACTAGTACTTACTTTTAACTTTTAAGTTGAATAAAGTTTCATTTATAGTTCAGAAAAGTCAATTTTGATTATTCCAATTTCCAAGTTATTAAGTTTTTTTTACTGTAGATAACCAAAATATTTCAAGTATGTAGTGAAATGTAGCAGAGTTTAGAGAGTTCAGTACTAAAATGCATAGCTTATTGCATGAATTACCTAAGTCCCTTAGCATCTAAAAGTTTTCATCTTAACTGCTTATGAGCCAAGCAGGCTAATGAATTGAACTGAGTACTACATTGTCCAGGGTACTATGCTAGGAGTTACGTTCCTTGTTCAAAACATATATAGAACCTGTACCCCTGGGGATAAAAATATATGTTTATAAAAAATAAAAAATTAAAAAAACATATATAGAAAGTTCAATAATGATTATTATTATAATTTTCATGATATTAAGGAAAAATAAAAAAAGAAAATGACAAGGAGGAAAAATGTTTCATTGATCATACTACTGTGTAAGGAATTTGTTTGTTATGCTTCTTGGTTAGTAACTCATTTATTCTCAGGACAACTCAAGTACATAAGTAGCATAACATGTTAATTAGTGTGATGTGGATTCAAGCAGTAGAAACCAAATTTGTTTATCTGCAGAAAAACAGTGAGTTTATTAGAAATATATCTAGAGGCTCCAGACTCCATGGGAGTACAAATGACCAGGATTATCAGTTAGAAGGAAATTATAGAAGCCTGAGCAGCAGAAATACAGCAGTAGTTTCACTTCAGGTATAACCAGAAGCCATGTCACTGCCACGCCTGATGCTGTAATAAATATGACCTCCTTTCCTGATATCATTGCATTAATTGCTCAAGATTCAGCAACCAAGAAAAAGCATCTGATTTACTGAACTTATATTAGGTGTCCACTCTGTGGAGAAAAAGGGAGGAACAAATTGGTTTGACATCTGTGATAGTTAAATTTATGCATCAACTTAACAAAGCCACAGTGCCCTGTTATTTGGTTAGATGTTATCGTGGATATTTCTATGAATGTGTTTTTGAATGAAATTAATGTTTACATCAGAGAACTCTGAATAAAGCAGATTACTCCCTGTAATGTGGATGGGCCTCATCCAGTTAACTCAAAGCCTTACTGGAATGAAGACAGAGACCCTCCCAGAAAGAAGGAATTCTGCTAGGAGACTGCCTTTGGGCTTGAACTGAACTTTTTCCTGGTCTTCACCTTGCTGGCCTAATCTATTAGATTCGGGACTTGCCAGACCACACAATAACATGAGCCAATTCCTTAAAAAAAAAATCTCTTGTATCATACACACATACATATGCACATACACACACCTCTATTGGTTCTATTTCCCTGGAGACCCTAAACACAGCTTATTTTGTAGGAGGTGGCCAAAACATCAAAAGATTTCTACAAAATGAGAGATTACCAAATAAATTTGGATTACTAATAGGAAAAAAGGGCCTCAATGATGAACATTCAAAAAGTAGGAAATGTCCATTACACAAAATAATATGTGAAGACAGTGTCTAAATTCTAAGGGAGAGGGACTCAGAATTAACTTCAGAAGTTAATCTGGAAATAAGTCACAGGAAAATGTTTTCTAAAGGAAGAGAGACATGAATTGAAGGAGCAAAAGGAAAAAGATATTCTAAGTCAGGGGAATAAAGATGGGTACCTGATCTTCCATTGAGGTGGCAATACAATGTTATATGGAGGAAATAATGCTGTTCCAGACATTTGAACAGCCTGGAAGTCTCCACTTTTTGCACAGTGTAAGAACTGCACCTACCTAGAAACCTCCATGCTACAAGTCCAAGCCCTATGGAGAGGCCCTTGAAGAGAGGGAGAGAGATGTCAGACACAAAAGGAGTGGCTAGGTGAAAACATATAAACATGTAAACATTTTTTAAGAAGTGTATTCTCCAGGAGCATCTGGGTGGCTCAGTCAGTTGGCCATCCAGCTCTTGATTTTGTATGAAGTCATGATCTCAGGGTCATGAGATTAAGTCCAGTGTTGTGCTCTATACTCAGAGCAGAGTCTGCATGAGATTCTCTCCCTCTGCCCTACACCTGATCTTCTCTTTATCTCTATACAATAAATAAATTTCAAAAAATCATTTAAGAAAAGTGTATTCTCCAGCTACTCTAACTGTCCAAGCTGAAGTCAAAAAGATCAAAGATGAAACACCAAACTGAACTGGGCACTTTAGCTCTAAATTATAAACTACATGGTCATTTACGTCAATATATAGTTTTGGGAATAGTTTATCAATGCAAGATTTCTGTCACATATGCCATCCATTTAATGTGATACTCTAAAATATTGGAGATATTACAAACAAAGTCAGGGGAACAGATGAGGTTCTTGAGGGTACGCTTTAGAGATTATAAAAGGCAAACCTGAGGTTTAGAGGTACCAGTATTTAATGGTCAGGGATAAAATACCCCACATGGTGAGAAAGCAACAAAATGGTCAGAGAAATTAGAATTAAATTTGCAGGTACTGTGACTGGAGTGCAAGATATTAAAAGAGGCAGCAGAGAGCATGGTTCAATGAAGACAATTCATTTTGTTGAGATTAATACTGGTTTTGTTACAGAGCAATTTTATTAGAGTAAATAATGAAACTAAATTAGAGTGAGAATGAGATTTGGTTTGGGTACATGTTTAACCATATAATGGTACAAGAGACTATTAACAATGAGATTTGGTTTGGGTACATGTTTAACCATATAATGGTACATCAGACTACCACAATGATATTTGAGCCTTCTCAAAAGCAAAAGAAACAAAAATGTAACATATATTTTACTAATAGAAATTTACTTTATAAATGACAAAATTTAGAAATAAAACATTTATTTTACGTTATAAAATATATGTATAAATTTATCTGACAAATTTAAATTTATAGAAACTACAAAGAAAATATACAAGAAGAATAAGATGTCTAAAGAAAATAATTTTTTGAAATATGGACTTTGGTTCAAATATGGTTCAAATTAATGGCTACTGTCTTGTATCGTTAGTCCATCTAATTGAATAGTTTGATTTGATCACACAGTACTGAGATGTTCTCTTCATGTGTCCAGTATTATAAAATTAGATATGTATAGATCTGAACACCTAAAAAGATCAATGCAAAGTTATAAACATCCTAGTGAATACCACATTTGCAAGAAGTTCAGAATATACATAGAGATTGCAGAAGTTTTATACTAAAATTGGCATTAAAATTATTTAGCATTGGAGAAAGGATTAGTATCACAGTTTCTCCAGTGTGTGAAAATATGTTATATATTTTATTATGCATTTTTGTAGTTTTAAAAATTCTCAAAATTTTGTAGTTTTAAAAATTCTCAAAATAGGTTTAGAAATTATATTTCTGTCAAACATTTGTGTGATTATTGAAGTTGCTCCTATGGCTACTATGGAAAACTACTGGTTTAGATTAAACAAAGGGAAATATTCGAAGCACTTTGTTTTCAGCAAAACTATTTTAGATATAAAGCAATTTCATTTGAATATAAAATTATATTCTCCATGCTATAGTCTGTTCTTGTTTTATCTTTAATTATTTGTGGTTTCACCAAATTTTAAATTAATGTGTTCTTTAATTTTTTTAATAAAATGTCTCATGAAAATTGGATAATTTCTTTCAGTGTTAATCTGCTTTCTAGAACCTTTTGACCCTTTTTGGAAAAAACCCTTGAAAGCCAGCTGTATGGCTCTCTAAATTCTGCTCAATACCATGCAAGGACAATGGGATAGTCTTTCAGTTTGCTTATATTATTAGCTATTATGTCAGTATTAAAGATATCAGAAGGCATTTTAACCTCATAGATGAGGCAGACAGTAGCTAAATAAGTACTATGACACCTGTTTGTCTCAATCAAGACTTTGTGTATCATTAGCAAAGAAGCATGTTGCGGCTTGAGTGGAGGTTCAGTCATCTCTACTTCAAGGTTGGAATTGCCCTAACTGTGCTAATAGCTATGTAATATGGAACCTCTGCATTAGATACAAGAAGAGAGATGTTCTGATGCTACAGTTTGTGAAATGTAACACCATTATCTGATTCTTTTATTAAGTGCAGTTGTTCACACCTAACCACATATTTATCATCTTGCATTGTTATGTCAAGATATTTATTCTTTAATGGAACCTTAATAACTTTGTATGAGAGGCCTTGTCTCCCCTATTTGACTATAAGCTCTTTGAAGACAATGGGAAATGTCTCATAATTTTGGTTGCTGCTCTGTACATAGTAGTTTTAGGCAGAGGCTAGGAATGTAATGGAGCTTAACTAACTAATATAATGTTTATTGAGTTCCTTTATCATACCAGTGGCTATGCTAAGTGCTATATGTA
The DNA here is from genome assembly GCF_030435805.1 of Mustela lutreola. NCBI lineage: Eukaryota > Metazoa > Chordata > Mammalia > Carnivora > Mustelidae > Mustela > Mustela lutreola. Next base: position 74,145,847 of record NC_081295.1, read on the forward strand.
CAATACTGATATGGAATAAGTTCTACCCCCTTAATAAGTTGTAAAAGTAAAAAGGGCATGTGTATATATATATATATATATATATATATATATATATATAGTGAGCTTTAGAACTTACTTGAATTCCAAACTTGTAATATTACTAAGTTTATTGTAAATAATCCAGTGTTTATTGTTGATTTACCAAAAAACTTTCAGTAATAATAGCATTATGAAAATATGGAATATATCTTTTTGTTAAGAAGATTTTCACTTATTATAATTTTTAAATATAGATGTAATAACTTAGGAAGACATTTGTGAAAACTCTTTCTATTATTTATTTATTTATTTGAGAGAAAGTGCATGAGCAGGGGGAGGAGCTGCGAGAGAAGCAGACTGAACAGGGAGCCTGATGCAGAGCTCAATCCCAGGACCTCAAGATCTGAAGCTGAAATCAGACACTTAATTGACTGAGCCATCCAGGCACCCCTTGTGGGAACTTAATTAAAATATCTGGATGGTCTTAAATCCCATGGAGTCTGAATCTTCCTTTAGGCTTCTATTCAGTAGTATTTCTTCTTAACACAGGTTCTGGCCCAGGATTTCCCATTGGTTAATATGGACTAAAGATCTTTTGTTAAGGCCAGATGGAAAGTAAAGGAAGAGAGATTTAAATCATGGTGGTATGGTAAAATAAAGTTGGAGTGCATAGGGACCCTTATGTTTTGGCCATTCCCTTTATTTCCCAGAACCTCTCAGATTCATACATGAAATAGAGGGTCTTCTAGGGTTAAACTCTGAACTTCTAAAAAATGGTAAATCTCCTTCAAAATGAAACCTATTAGAGAATTATTGGTGGAGTTGTTAAAATGCTTGAAATACAAAGTATTTGGAAGGAAGGGCAATTTTACCTCCCATACTGATATTGAATATCACTTGAATATAGTGTATAGTCAAACGCAAGGATAAATGACCTTCTATTAGCAAATGCTATACCCTAAGCAGGACTTAGTCCTGTCCTGACTATACTGTGACTGTTCAGATGTTACAAGCTTCAGAGAGCTGTGGTAAGGTACGGGAAGGATTAATGTGAATTCCAGTTGCTGGCATCTGAATTACTGCAGTTGTGAATTCCTTGATCTAGAACCCTGAAACAAATCTGGAATCTGAAGTAATGTTAGTGTAAGACAAAGAAAAGAAGGCAAGGAGATAATTATTACAGTGATTTTCACTTGTAAATATTGATTTAGTGAAGTATTTTGATTTTTAAATGGAAATTTTTCCTTATCTTCAAATATCTATGAATTAACTGTGACTTAGATATGTAAGAAGTTGTATGGTCTTTTCAGTGGAATTTAAATTTCATAATGCAGTAAAGACATTTTGTAAAATTGATATAAATAATTAGTCTTGTAAGGGATGTTGAATAAAGAAATAAGTGAGAGAAACTTATTTTAAATAAAGAATCAGATATAGCTGAGAAATGTCAATATAATGAATAATATTTGTCCTCAACGTCATAAATAGCAAATAGAGTTCTTAGCTTGGTTTACATTGTACTATGTTATCTCAGTGAAAAGTGTTACACATCTTAGTATCCATATTTTTGGTGAGCATTATTGATGGATATTTTCCCTTTCTTCTGGATTGTTGATAATAGTATAGATACAGTCTTTGTATTTATAAAAAAAAGGCAAATAAAATGACCTTAACTATTTTTATGTTAATCTAAACTTGCAAGCCAGTAATACAAATGGTAAACATATTCCATTTACTAAAAGGAAGATCAAATTAAGCTTACAAAAAGGCAAACAATTTATTCCTTTGAAATTGGCTTTCCCTGGTCAAAAGATCTCTTTCAGGCTTAGAAAACTTTACATTTTCACAATGAGGATTACATACTTCACTCTTCAATTCAAAAATTCTCACAAAGGGACTTGAGTTGGAAGACAGAGAAGATGGTGGCAGAGTAGGACAAACCAAGGTTCATCTTCCATGAACACAACTAGATAACTACCAAATCATCCTAAATACCCTTATAATCAACCTGAAGACCTACAGAACAAACTCCATAACTAAAGGGAAAGAAGAAGCCACATCATAGGAAATGCAGAGATATGGTTTAAAGGAGAAATGAATTTCAAGTGCTGTGGAAGGGAAAGAGTGTGGTCCCAGAGGAGGGTGAAGGAGAGAGAGTGAAAGAGAGGAGTACATAGGGGTACACACAAATCGAATGTTTTCCCAAAGCCACTGGCTTGGAAAATGAGAGGGGCTCAATTTTGTGAATTTTTGCAATCAGGAGGACTTAAAGCCTATAATTTTAAAGGTAGTGGGCTTGCCTGGAATAGAACCTGGAGAGCACTGCTCTGTTCCCTGTGCTCTGGAAGAACTGCCTTTTTCAGTCAAGCTTGCCTCAGTCCCAGTGTGGTGGGCCCTATCCCTGAAGATAAAGACAAATCCCTGCCCACAACATGTCTCCTGACCAGAGAATTCTGTAGGCCTCAGTTCTGCTGAAAGTGGTTTCAGGTTTCATATCACAAACTGACTAGAGCACACCTCATTAAAACTCACCACATTCAGGCAGGAGATCAAACACTGACAATAGCAGGCAAGGAGAGGCTTTGCAGATGACTGGTCTGAAGGATAGAACAACCAAAACACAGCAGTACAGAGCATGTAGTACACACCAGAGACACTCCCTGAAGGGCCAGGCCCTATTCACCACATGACCTCTTCTCATAAGGCCAATTTTTCAGGAGCAGGAGACATAACTGTCTTTTCTAACAACAAAGAAGAAGGCAGAATCTTAGACAAACAGCAAAGACAGAGGAATTTATCCCAGATGAAAGAGCAAGATAAGGCCCCAGCCAGAGATCTAAGTGAAACAGATATAAGTAACATGCCTGATGGAGAATTTAAAGCAACAATCATGAGGATACTCACTGGGCTTGGGGAAAGAAAATAGAAGACATCAGTGAGACCCTTACCATAGAGATAAAAGAATTTAAAAAAGAGTCAGAGATGAAGAATACAATAAACAAGATGGAAACAGGCTTGACCGAGTGAACAGCAGGCTGAAAGAAGCAGAGGAATGAATTAGTAACTTATAGAGAAAATAATGGAAAATAATGAACTGAACAAAAGAGAAAGAATTATGCAACACAAGAATAGACTTAGGGAACTCAGTGACTCCATAAAATGTAATAACATTTGTATTATAGGAATCCTAAAAGATGAGAGAGAAAAGGGGCAGAAAATTTATTTGAAGAAATAATAGCTGAAAACTTTCCTCATCTGGGGAAGGAAACACACATCCAGATCCAAGAAGCATGGAGAACTCCTATCAAAATCAACAAAAGCAGGGCAAGAGCAAGACGTATCGTAGTTAAATTTGTAAAACAGTGATAAAGAAAAAGATCTTAAAAGCAGCAAGACAAAAGACATACTTAACTTAAAAGGGAAGACCCATAAAACTACCTGGAGACTTCACAACAGAAACTTGACAAGCCAGAAGAGAGTGGCATGATATATTCAAAGTGTTAAATGGAAAAATCTATAGCCAAGAATACTCTATCCAGAAAGACTGTCATTCAGAATAGAAGGAAGGTTAGAGTTTCCCAGACAAAGAAAAACTAAATTTAATTACCACTAAGTCTGTCCTACAAGAAATATTAAAGGGAACTTTGGGACTGCAAAGGAGACTCCAAAAATGACATAGACAAGAAATGGACAAAAAACAACAACAACAACAACAACAAAAACCCCAAAAAACAAAACTAAAAACAAAACAAAAAACTCCAGAAGCAATGACAAAATGAGTAATAAAATGGCAATAAATATACATCCATCAATAATTACTTTGAGGGGTATCTGGGTAGCTCAGTGAGTTAAGCATCCGACTCTTGATTTTGGCTTAGGTCCTGATCTCAGGGAGGTGGTATTGAGTCCTACATTGGGTTCCATGCTCAGTGCAGAATCTGCTTATCTCTCTCTCTGTTCCTCCCTGTGTTCTTTCTCTTTAAAATAAATAAAATCTTAAAAAATAATTACTTTGAATATAAATATACTAAATGCTCCAGTCAAAAGACATAGAGTATAAGAATGGATTTAAAAAAAAAAAAAAGACCTTTCTATATGCTGCCTACAAGAGACTAATTTTTTTTTTAGACCTTGCAGATTGAAGACACGTGCAGATTGAAAGTGGACAAATATTTATCACACAAATGGATGTCAAAAGAAAGCCAGAGTAGTGATACTTATACAAACTAGACTTTAAAACAAAGACTATAACAGAAAAGAAGGGCACTATATCATAATAAAGGGAACAATCCAACAATGGACAGATCTTCAAACAGAAAATAAACAAAGAAACAATGGCTTTGAGGACACACTGGACTGGATGAACTTAACAGATATAATCAGAACATTCCATCCTAAAACAGCAGAATACATATTCTTTTCAAGTGCACATGAGACATTCTCCAGAATAGATCACATGTTAGATTACAGATCAGATCTCAGCAAATACAAAATGAAAGAGATCATACCATGCACCTTTTCTGACCACAACTTTATGAAACTAGAAATCAACCACACGATAAATTGGGAAAGGCCACAAATACACGGAGGTTAGACAATATGCTACAAAATGATGAATGGATCAACCAGGAAAACAAAGAAAAGATAAAAATATACATGGAAATGAATGAAAATGAAAACACAACAGTTCAAAACCTTTGAGATACAGCAAAAATGGCCCCAAGACGGAAGCATATAAGCAATATAGGTCTATCTTAAGAATCAAGAAAAATCTCAAATAAACAACCTAATCTTACACTTAAAGAGTTAGGAAAAGAGCAACAAATGAAGCCTGAGGCCAAAAGATGGAAGGAAACGATAAAGACTAGAGCAGAAATAAATGATATAGAAACTAAAAAACAAAAAACAAACAAAAAAAAAAGACAAAAAACCAACACAATAGAAGTGATCAATAAAACCAGGAGCTGGTTTTTTGAAAAATAAATAAATAAATAAAACTGATAAACCTTTAGCTAGACTTATCAAAAAGAAAGTAGAAAGGATCCAAATAAATAAAATCACAAATGAGAGAGGAGAAATAGTGACCAATTCCATTGAATACAAACAAACACAAGAGAATATTGTGAAAAACTATACGACAACAAATTAGACAAAACTGGAAGAAATCCCTAAAAACCTATAAACTACTAAACAGGAGCAGCTAGAAATAGAAAACTTGAAAAAAAATAAAAAGTAATAGAAAACTTGAACAAACCTATAACCAGCAAAGAAATTGAATCAGTAATCAAGAAACTCCTAACACAAAAGTCCAGGGCCAGATGATTTCATAGGCAAATTCTACCAAACACTTGAAGAGTTAATACCTATTCTTCTCAAACTATTCCAAAAAATAGAAAAAAAACCTCCCAAACTCATTCTTTGAAGCAAGCATTACTTTGAAGCCACAAACAGATAAAGACCACACTAAAAAAGAGACTTGCAGGCCAATATCCCTGATGAACATGGATGCAATATACTAGCAATCTAAATCCAATGATACATTAAAAAAAATCATTTGCTACCATAAAGCAGGATATATTCCTGGATTACAAGTGTGGTTTAATATTTGCAAATCAATCAATGATATACTACATTAATTAAAAATAAAAAGGGTGGGGTGCCTGGGTGGCTCAGTGGGTTGGGCCTCTGCCTTTGGCTCTTGTCATGATCCAGGGTCCTGGGATTGAGCCTGGCATTGGGCTCTCTGCTTGGTGGGGAGCCTGCTTCCTCCTCTCTCTGCCTGCCTCTCTGCCTACTTGTGATTTCTCTCTGTCAAATAATTAATAAAAATCTTAAAAAAAATAAGGAGGGTAATAAATATATGATCACTTCAATAGGTGCAGAAAAAGCATTTGACAAAATAAAATATCCATTCATGATAAAAAACACTCAACAAATTGAGAGCCCAGAAGTAGACCCTCAACTCTATCATCAACTAATCTTTGACAAAGCAGGAAAGAATGTCCAATGGAAAAAAGACAGTCTCTTCAATAAATGGTGTTGGGAAAATTGGACAGACACATGCAGAAGAATGAAACTGGACCATTTCCTTATACCACACACAAAAATAGACTCAAAATGGATGAAAGACCTCAATGTGAGACAGGAATCCATTAGAATCCTTGAGGAGAACACAGGTAGCAACCTTTTCGACCTCAGCTGCAGCAACTTCTTTCTAGACACATCTCCAAAGGCAAGAGAAGCAAAGGCAAAAATGAACTATTGGGACTTCATCAAGATCAAAAGCTTTTGCACAGCAAAGGAAACAGTCAACAAAACCAAATGACAACTGACAGAATGGGAAAAGATATTTGCAACAACATCAGATAAAGGGCTGGTATCCAAAATCTATAAAGAACTTATCAAACTCAACACCCAAAGAATGAATAATCCATTCAAGAAATAGGCAGAGGGCATGAACAGACATTTCTGCAAAGAAGACATCCAGATGGCCAACAGACACATGAAAAAGTGCTCCACATCACTCGGCATCAGGGAAATACAAATCAAAACCACAATGAGATACCACCTCACACCAGTCAGAATGGCTAAAATTAACAAGTCAGGAAGTGGACAGATGTTGGCGAGAATGCGGAGAAAGAGGAACCCTCCTACATTGTTGATGGGAATGCAAGCTGGTGCAGCCACTCTGGAAAACAGCATGGAGGTTCCTCAAAAAGTTGAAAATAGAGCTACCCTATGACCCAGCAATCACACTACTGGGTATTTACCCTAAAGATAAATGTAGTGGTCCAAAGGGGGCATGCACCCAAATGTTTATAGCAGCAATGTCCACAACATCCAAACTATGGAAAGAACCTAGATGTCCATCAACAGATGAATGGATAAAGAAGATGTGGTATGTATACACAATGGAATACTATGCCGCCATCAAAAGAAATGATATCTTGCCATTTGCAACAACATGGATGGAACTAGAAGGTATTATGCTGAGTGAAATAAGTCAGAGAAAGGCAATTATCATATGATCTCTTTGATATGAGGAATTTGAGAGGCAATGTGAAGGTTGGGGGGGTAGGGAAGGTAAAAATGAAATAAGATGGGATTGGGAGGGAGACAAACCATAAAAGACTCTTAATCTCATGAAACAAACTGATGGTTGCTGGGAACTGGGGGTGGGTAGGGTTAGGGTGGCTGGGTTATCAACATTGGGGAGGGTATGTACTATGGTGAGTGCTGTGAATTGTGTAAGCCTGATGATTCACAGACCTGTACCTCTGGGGCAAATAATACATGATATATTAATTAAAAACAAACAAACAAACACAAATCCTCAACAAAGTAGCTTTAGAGGGAATATACCTCAACATAATAAAGGCCATCTATGAAAACCCACAGCTAATATCCTCCTGAAAGGGAAATAAAAAGAGTTTTCCTCTATAGTCAGGAACATGACAGGCATGTCCACTCTCACCACTTTTATTTATTACAGTACTGGAAAACCTAGCCACAGCATTAGACAACAACAACAAAAAGGCATCCAAATCAACAAAGAAGTAAAACTTTTACTATTTGCAGATGACATGATACTCTATATAGAAAACCTAAAAGACTCCATCAAAAAATTGCTAGAACTGATACCTGAATTCATTCAAGTCTGAGGATACAAAATCAACATCCAGAAAACTGTTGTATTCCTACTTACCAATAATGAAACAGCAGAAAGAGAAATCAAGGAATCGATTCCATTTACAATTGCACCAAAAGGTAATAAGATACCTAGGAATAAACCTAACCAAAGAGGTGAAAGTCCTGTACTCTGAAAACTGTAAAACACTGATGAAAGAAACTGAAGGTGACACAAAGAAATGGAAAGACATTCCCATGCTTGTGAATTGGAAGAACAAATAATATTAAAATGTCTATACTACCCAAAGCAATCTACAAATTTAATACAAAATATAAAAATATCAAAATATATAATGTATCAAATATATATATCAATATATCAAGTATATCAATATATCAATATATCAAAATACCAAAGCATTTTTCAGAGAGCTAGAAAATTAGAGTCCTAAAATTTGTATGGAAGCACAAAAGACCACAAATAGCCAAAGCAACCTTGAAAAAGAAAAACAAAGCTAGAAGCATCACAATTCTGGACTTAAAATCATATTACAAAGCTGTAGTAATGAAGACAGTATGAAACTGGCACAAAAACAAACACATAGATTGACGGAACAGAATAAGAAACCCAGAAATGAAACCACAACTATATGGTCAATCTTTGACAAAGCAGGAAAGAATATTCGATGAGAAAAAGATAGTTGCTTCAACAGTCTTGGGAAAACTGGACAACAACATGCAAAAGAATGAATCTGAACCACTTTCTTTCATCATACAAAAAATAAATTCAAAATGGATTAAAGACCTAAATGTGAGATCTGAACTATAAAAATCTTGGAGGAGAACACAGGCAGCAACCTCTTCGACCTAGGCTATAGCAAGTTCTTTTTGGATATATCTCATGCGGCAAGGAATACAAAACCAAAAATAAACTATTGGGACTTCATCAAAATAAAAAACTTCTACACGGTTAAGGAAACAATCAACAAAACAAAAAGGCAGCCCAAGAATGGGAGAAGATATTTGCAAATGACATATATGATCAGGAGTATCTAAAATATATAAAGAACTTATAAAGCTTAACATCTCAAAACCAAATAATTTTTTTCATTTTTATTTTCTTTTCGGTGTTCCAGAATTCATTATTTATGCACCATACCCAATGCTCCATGCAATACATGCCTTCCATAATACCCACCACCAGGCTCACTCAACACTCCACCCCTCTCCCCTCCAAAACCCTGTTAGTTTAGTTTATCAGAGTCCACAGTCTCTCATGGTTTGTCTACCCCTCCTATTTCCCCCAACTCACTTCTTTCCATCTCCCAATGTCTTCCATGTTATTCCTTATGCTTCACAAGTAAATGAAACCATATGATAATTGACTCTCCCTGCTTGATTTATTTCACTCAGCATAATCTCCTCCAGTCCAGTCCATGTTGATACAAAAGTTGGGTATTCATCCTTTCTGATGGAGGCATGATACTTCATTGTATATATGGACCATATCTTTATCCATTTGTCCATTGAAGGGTATCTTGGTTCTTTCCACAGTTTGGCAACTGTGGTCATTGCTGCTATGAACATTGGAGGACAGATGGCCCTTCTTTTCACTACACCTGTATCTTTGGGGTAAATACCCAGTACTGCAATTGCAGGGTCATAGGGAAGCTCTATTTTTAACTTCTTAAGGAATCTTCACAATGTTTTCCAAAGTGGCTGCACAACTTGCATTACCACCAACAGTGTAAGAGTTCCACTTTTTTCACATCCTCTCCAACACATGTTGTTTACTGTCTTGTTAATTTTGGCCATTCTGACTGGTGTAAGGTAGTATCTCAATGTGGTTTTGATTGGAATCTCCCTGATGGCTAGTGATGATGAACATTTTTTTATATGTCTGTTAGCCATTAGCATATCTTCTTTGGAGAAGTGTCTCTTCATGTCTTCTGCCCATTTTTTGATGTGATTATCTGCCAAAACCAAATAATTTAATTAAAAAATAGGCAGAAGACATGATTAGATACTTTTCCAAAGAAGACACACAGATGGCCTACAGCACATCTGGCCTACATGAAAAGATGGCCTACATGAAAAGATGTTCAACATCACTCATCAGGGAAATACAAATCAAAACTACAATGAGATATCACCTGTCAAAGTGGTTAAAATCAAGAACACAAGAAATAGCAGGCATTGTTGATGAGGATGTTGGGAAAGGGGAACCCTCCTACACTATTGGTAGGAGTGCAGACTGGTGCAGTCACTCTGTAAAACAGTATGGAGGATTCTCAAAAAGCTAAAAAATAGAATTACTTTATATTGAGCCATTGGACTACTAGATATTTACCCTAAGAATAAAAAAGTATTAATTCAAAGGGATACATGCCCCCCAGTGTTTATATCAGCATTATATCATTATCTACAATAGCCAAACTGTAGAAACAGTCCAAGTGTTTATCCATAGGTGAATGAATAAAGATGTAATACACACACACACACACACACACACACACACACACACACACTGGAATATTACTCAGGCATAAAAAAGATTGAAATCTTTCCATTTGTAATGCCGTGGATGGAGCTGAAGAGTATTATATTAAATAAAAAAAGTCAGTCAGAGAAAGACAAATACCATATGATTTCACCCATATGTAGAGTTTAAGAAACAAAACAAAGGAGCAAAGGGGAAACCAAAAGAGAGAGAGAGAGAAACCAAAAAACAGACTCCTAACTATGGAGAACAAATTGATAGTTACCAGACAGAAGGTGGGTTAGAGGATGGGTAAAATAGGTGGTGGGGATTAAAGAGTACATTTGTTGTGATGAGCACTGGGTGTTTTATGGAAGTATTGAACCACTATAGCTAATCACTTTAAACTAATATTATACTGTACATTAATCAGAATTTAAATTAAAAGCTTAAAAAAATTTCTCACATAGGGTAAGAGCATTACTAGCAATATATATTTAGTTGTGACAAAAAATGAGACTTATCTTCTCAAAATCTGATATGGAAGAGAAATTTACAAAATATAGTTATTTTTACATTCTCTCTAAAATTTCTTTGTTTTGGGATGCCTGGGTGGCTGAGTTAGTTAAGCATTTGACTCTTGATCTCAGCTCAAGTCTCGATTTCAGAGTCATGAGTTCACGCCCAGCATGGAGCCTACTTAAAAAGCAATTTAAAATAAACAAATAAATAAATAGACAAATATATAAATACTTTAAAATAATTATAAATAAATAACAATAAAATGTATGTGTTTTAAGGAAAACTTACATCTAAATCAGAGTCGGACAAAACTAGGAAACGTTCTAGAAAAGACAGCTTGGTAAAGAAAAGTTTACATTTCTACTATGATTTTATCATTCCTTCTTCCTTCCTCTTGCTCTTCATTTTTTTTTCTTTTTTCTAAATAGGAAGCATCTCTGCTTTTTCTCTATTTCTGTAGTAACCCACACCTAAATATGCCACTGACAGTTGATATTAAAAGGCTAATTCAGAATTCTTCATGGTGGTTCACAAGGGTTGATTCAAACACTTAATAATACATAGAACTCACAGAGAAGAAGCTTGGTATCATCTATTCTAGTGTCTAAGAGGGCATGTTCATTCTCTATTATGTGTTTTGGTCTTTGCTTTTAGGTAGTTAGTTCTAGTCCTGGTTCAGCAAGGGCTAATGAGAAGAATCTCTTGTTAGTATCAAAATCTGTCTTTCTACTCTCCATCCCTAATGAGTATTAAGTATATAATGGATAAATAGGATAGGCCACGATAGATAGGTGGGTGAGACAGACCCCTCTTCCCATGCTAACTGAAGGAGCATGCTTAAGTAAAACTGCTGATACTCGTTGAACTGCCTTCTGTTTGTCTATTTTGTTTCTTCAGTGGTATTCAAACAGGTGATTCTCTTTCTTAAGAGATAAAGAGAGGAAGGAAAAGGGAGATGAAATGCTTGGTTTGGCAGAAGGACTTTTTAGAGAAAGAAAATCCCAAGGAGGATTTTATGCAGTTTTGCAACATAAATATTCTTCTGTATTATACCATGAATTCTTCAGTAAGATCTCTGTGGATTCATTATGGGTGAGGTGTGTTTCTGAGGTGGATAGAGGGCTAGCACTGACTCATGTCACAGTGGGGACAAAGGTTGCTCCATGGGATGTCACTACATCTGGGTAAGGAATATAGCACTTTGCCTCCTTACTAGGATCCCTGTCCTTTCTGAAAATTTGTTGCTTTTAAGATATTAGCCAGTTCAGGGGGAAAGAATAATTTTGAAAATCTAATCTCTCTAAGAGATTTCTGTGAAATGGGGATAATAAAAATACATGTCTCACAAAATCACTGTGGGTATTGATGCAAATGATCTCTTTTACAAAGAAGCTTGCACACAACCACTCAGTGTCTGTTAGATAGTCTTCTATTGTCATTACTTTATTAAAGGTGAATGTTGCCTCAATAGAAGAGTGGAGTCAGCAGATTTGGGTGACTTAGTTGTAGTTAAATGAAACAACTGGGTCAAATAAGTCCAGGGAAAACAGTTATGATGAAATCATAAAAGATCAGAATGTTCCTGGAAAGAGAAAAGAACCTGGGCTAAAGCATCGTGTATGTTCATACATATATATGAATGATACTAGGAATTAAAGAAAATAAAAGAGAGAGATTAATATTAAAGCCAATTGGCAGACATCTTGAAAAGAAAGGGGTTTTAGATTTATGAAGCATAAATCCATTCAGATTACTCTCATCCAAGTTACTAAAACACTGAATAACTGCTAGATTAAGAGTTGAGTTAAAAAAAAAAATCTATGTTATGATTCCGGCAAATGTTTAAGTATTTTTGGCTTAATATTCAAATTCCAGATTCTTTGAGCTCTTATTCTGGGCCAGAGAGAATTAACACATTTCACTTTTTTTTCCATTTAATTTTCACAACTGCTGCATGTTAATTGATATTATTAGCTCCACTTTGCAGATTAGGAAACTAAGAAAATGAATATCCTTTTGTTAATATATATATTTTGAATATTTTCTTCTTGACCATGTCCATGCAAGCACAATGTTGAACCTACATAAATTATTTTCACTTTCCATCAAAATAAAATAAAAATTTTAAATATTTCTTAAACTCTATCCCTTTCTTTAGCTACTATGTTATTTCTCATCCTTTTCATTATGAAGTTATTAAGGTTGGATTTGTTCTATGCAGACCAGTAGATGTATAATTTTAGAGGATATAGTAGAGGATATATATAAAGGATATAATATTTATATATATATGATAAATATAGAGGACATAGTAAATCATGTATTGAATTTCACACTCCTCACATACTAAGAATATAAAATCATCTAGGGTTAGAAATAAAGGAGAATATTTTTTGAGACAGATATTTGAGGAGAACTTTTGGAGTTCTGTGAGTCTATATCCCTCTTCCCCTCTGCCCTTAGGAATGAAAGGTACAAGTTGTAAGCTCTATATCTTATAAGGGCTTCAACAGGACCACTTAAAGAATCTTGTATCGTCGATATGAATGATACACACATATACACATAAATATATAATATAAATGTGTGTTGTATATATATATTTTTTCTGCAGTTAGAGGAAATTGTAGACTTGAGTTTGATTCACATCTGAGAACAAATGTGTCCTCCAGGGTAGTGGTGTCCAAAAGTAAGAAGCTGTGAGTTGTATCACTGGAAATAGTAGTGGGGAATTTGAAATAGGCAGCCTAAGGAGAGGCACTGCCCTAGTTAAGGGAGTTGTCAGAAAATCTGCCAATAAGTCTCCACAAAGTGCCCAGGGAAAGAAAGAATCAGTGTTAAACAGAGGATAGAGAGGCATAGCATAACAGTGCCTATGAAGTCTGCTCTCAAGGGGTTAGAGAAAAAAAAAAAACTGCTATCTAATGGGAAGAAAGAGAAAAGAAGACAACCACCTCTGTCTTGGCCTGAGTTCCCTAAGAAAACCCTGCTGAAAGCTTATATGCTTTGACTGTATGGGAAGTTGTAATCTCAATGTAGTAAGATCAAGGGAAAAAGGACAGTGCGGCAGGGAAAGAGAGAACACATGTACCAGGCAGTAAGTTAGGTGGTTGCTTGTTTCCAAAGTATATCTTCCAGACAGGCTTTGTAGAATCACCTTGCCTTAGATTACTCCCTCACTGGAAGTAGTAGAGAGGCATTCACCGGGCTGTTTTCCATTTCTTATTTCTTTTTGGTACAAATTCAATTCATGAGGCATTAACTGCCCTACCCTTGACCCAGGATGTGTTCCCAGGCCTCTCCATGCAGCCATTTGGAAAGCTAGACCTTGTGCCTTGCAATGCAGGGCTTTCCCATGAATTTGGAAATGGGAAGAGAACCAGAGTCCACGCAAGTCCTGGGAGATGTGATTAAGTGCAGAGTCACTTTGCTTGCACCATGGCAGACTTGAGGAGGCTGAGAAAACACACAGTACCAGGAGATGAGGCAACAGTGGAGGTTGTTGAAGCTACTTGTAAGTAAGCCGAGGTGTGGATGGCAGGATGTGCCATCTTAGTTGAGGTACCTTCTTGGAACTCCCCCTCCCCCACCAAGGGAAATATTTATCTTGGAACAAACATTGAAATCTTGTTTATTATATTGTTTGGACAATTTTACTTAGTGAAATGAGGATGTATTTGTAATTTGAAATGCCTACAAGAATTTTTATTAACTGAAAGAAAAGTTATGGAATCTGCCTAGTTATGGCAGTTACGGAATCTCCTAATCTAGGAGCAGGGGAGGATTATCCCTACTGAAGACTTCTAAAGACATAGTCAATTTACTTAAGACTTTTGTATATTCAACTCATTTATTATATTCCAAGCTCCTAAAAATGCATTTATTTCATTATCTCTACTTTATCACTTCTCCTTAATTCTTTGATTTAATTAATAATTTAATTAATTTTATTAATTCACCACTACTATTCTTTAGCCCAAATAACTTTACTTGTGCTTCTCTGGACCATAACACCACTAATGTTAATGATTCAAACCGGTAGGTTCTTACAAGTTCCAGTATAATTTGTCTCTACTCACCATTATTTGTTCTTCAATATGCTCCTGTCTCAGAGTCTAAGATACCATACCTCCTGCTTCATTTCCCACCCTTTGCATGAGTCCTTTGAATCCCCTTCGTCTTCTATACCCACTTCCTGTTCTATATGGACATTTTTTTAAAAAGTTGATGGCCCTGGGGTTTTTTTCCTAAGCCCATGTTCTCCTGACTCTATGTCTTTTCTCAGGATGATTTTTCTCTTCTCTACCAACCCTCAGCTGTTCTGAGAAGGCTCCTTACCATAGGATATATTTATTTTAAATTTAACATGTTTTTAAAACTGAACTCTTCATTATTTACTTCCAAACTGGCTGCTTCTTTTGGCATTTACTATCTTGATTTATAGTACCATTATTTACCACATCCCATCTTCTGCCAAAGTTAGTAGACGGAGTGATCCCAGACTCAGAAACCTTCATTCCCACATCAAAGCAGTCACCAAACCAAGAGATAAAAACTGAAAGAGCTTGTGAATCTCTTTGTTCCATATTATCCTCACTGCTATTGCCTTCGGTTAGATCTTCACTGGGTTTTCCCTAGACTATTGCTTTAACCTCTGACAACATGTTTCTGAAATCATTTCTCTTGTGTTAAATTTCTGATCCACACTATTGTGAAAGTTGTTTTTATAATTTTTTTCTAAAACTAAAGTTATAAAAATTCCAACTCTCTTCAGCGTATAAAATAGAAATTTGTTGGCAGTGTAATCAAGGTTCTCATGACCTATCTATCTATCTATCATCTATCTCCCTATCTATCTATCTAGTTTTGCTCTGTCTATCTGATCTATCAGTTTTGGAATAAGAGAGTAATATGATAAACACAGAAAAGCCAGCCCTGGGCTCTCCTTGTTCCACCACTTACCATTTGTCTGACCACAGGCACAGTATCAACCCTTCTGAGCTGTTGAGTTTTTCATGAGTAAACTGTGGGTCAGTGTATACAACCATGGCAAAGATGAAATAAAACCATATATGTGATGCATCCAGCTTATAGTCAGTGCTCAATACATTTTACTTTCCTTCCATCATTTTATTCCCTTTATTTAACCTGTGTATCAGCATGCTGGTATGCATGATAACATGAGTCTATTTTTTGGTTCCATCCATTTATATCATCTAATATTCTAAAAGTAACTCCTTCTTCACAGTTAGAAAGTTCCTTCTCAATTCTAGAAGATGAAACTGAAGGGTCACTACTGCAGAGCAATCCTAACAGCCAAGGCAAAGGCAGCCACTCCATCCTCTTTTTTATTCTTTCCTTTTTACCTCTTTCTATAACTTACGTGATTGCCAAGTCCACTCTTACATCATTGTACCATAATAATGAGGCACTTGGACGTGAAAGCACACAGCCAGAGACATGATGCTATTTTATAAGCTGAGGTGATAGCAATACAAATTTAAAAAATACATATAAAGACCCCTGAGAGGAACTTCCTGTCATTTTGTAATCCTGCATTGTCCAGTCTTATTGTACAATTTTCATTCCTTTTTTTTTAAAGATTTATTTATTTATTTGAAAGAGAGAAAAAGAACACAAGCAGGGAGGAGGGGCAGAGGGAGAGGGAGAAGCAGATCCCCCGCTGAGCAGGGAGTCAGAGGTGAGGCTTGATCCCAGATGACCTGAGCCTAAGGCAGACGCTTAAGCCACCCAGTGCCCCACAATTTTCTTTATCATTAAAAATCTTTTTAAGTTTTATTAAACAAGACTGTACCTCATTGTACTGATAACACTCAATTTAAAGAGGAGGTAAATGGGGCTCCTGGGTGACTCAGTTATTAAGGGTCTGCCTTGGGCTCAGGTCATGATCCCAGGGTCCTGGGATCCAGCCCAGCATTGGGCTCCTTGCTCTGCAGGAAGCCTGCTTCTCGATCTCCCACTCCCCCTGCTTGTGTTCTCTCTCTCACTGTGTCTCTCTCCGTCAAATAAATAAATAAAATCTTATAAAAAGTAAGAATAAAGAGGATGTAGAAATCATGGAATAACAACCCTGAGCCATAGAGGAGACAACTAGGTGTTTTCTGGGATCAGTGGGCACCAGATCATTTTTGAATGATTTAAATTGCTGCAGGAAATGTAGATACAGTAACAGAAGAATTTCCTGAGTGTAAAAGATACTCAATAATGAAATATTTCTTCAGGTGGCTGTGATACTTCCAGGCCACCATCTTTCAGAGTTTGTTTAAAACTGATTCTTCTTAAATGTCAGAGAATGGACCAGTTGGTCTATCGAGGTCTCCTCCACTCATAGAAGTACATGAATGCCATCAAATAATGAAAGCTTTCCTTTTGTGCAAATATAAGTATAATACATTTTTCTTAAAGCTACTAAACTGTTTTTTATTGTAAGCAGTACTTGCACCAGGGGAGACTAAGGTTCACAGATGGATAGCATAAACCCATATAATTATACTACATATCTGCAAATAATTAATTTGGCTTTGTGCATGTAATTTGTGTGTCATTGCCCAAGCATCCTCTTTCAAAAATATAACTCAAAATGTGCTGAATGGGACATTAAGCTTTTTAGTCCTCTAGTGACATATTTCAAGAATAAGTTGCAACAGACGTAAAAGTAGACAGTTGGCTTGTCTTTTGTGAGGCCTATGGGTAGTTACTAGGTGACTGAGGAGTGACTGTAAAGTCAGAGAGCACTGTTAGGTTTCAGAGAGAGAACTACCATGTCATGAACCAATAGCATGTGGGAAGTTGGCAACCAGACAATTGGAGCCTGAAATGGGCTTACAACTGCTCCTTTTTTCCAGTGAACTGGAGACATGCACCTCCTAATGTGTTTTCTCTTTCTTTTTTTTCCCATTAATGATTATGACTCAGTATGGCGACTGACTGTCATTCCAATTCTACACATTCTGATCTGACTCCCTAGCCCTTCTCCCATGATCTTCTAGTTTTGCCCCAGAGTAATGGCTCAGTCCAGATCTGCCTATGGCCTCATGTTATCAGCTCCTAACATTTGTGGACTAGAATAAAAGTGATGTAAGCCTGCAGGGAAAGGTCAGGACCGCTTTTTTGCAGGTATATAGCAGCCACCTGATGACTAGAGAACATTGAAAGAATGAACTCCGGGGTTCTTTACTAGAGGCAGTATCACCCCCAGAGGGGCTTGTCTTTGTGTGGGGGCCCTTTGGCACCATTGATATATACTGGGTGGTAGTCAAGGATGCGATGTCCTGCAGTGACTGGGACAATTCAGCATTGTTTCACCTCAAATATCAATAGTGTTTCCACTGAGAAGCAGGTTAGATTTAGAATCATCCCAATGTTGCCTAAATAGGTGGGACACTATCTGAAAGCTCTTGACTCTTTGCTCAAGGAGATTCCATGTGAGAAAGAAAATGGTTCTCTGTTATTTGCTTGAAACACCAGATCCTTATTATAAAAGGTAACAATTAATTTTATATAGGAACTTAAATCTTAACAAGGGATCCAGAACCAGTCTGCTTAGGTTTTTTCTACAATTGAGCATTTCTACAATTCTAGTCAAATAGAAAAAAAAAAAGTATATTTGAGAGGTAATATCTATTTAGTCAAAATCTCTTCTGTCCTAATAGATTTAGAAAGCCCCATCTTTGAATACCTCTTCAGCACTTACTATCTGTGTGAACTTAATCAATGTACTTACTTGTATACTTCCATTTTCCTCTCTATAGGGGGAATATTATAGTACCACATAGGCTGATGACAAAATTAGTTTAATGCTTTAGTCTTACCACAGTATCTTGGTGCTTAAAAATGGTAGCTAATAATAACAAATAATTATTAATATCAGTAGTGTAATTATTTGGAATATGAAAAAATGAACTCTTATTACCTGAGTCCAATTGCTTTTCCGTTCAGTATCTTCAATAAAATAAGTATAATATGACTTGATGAGATGGAAAGCAAGATAGCCCTCTTTGTTGATGTATGAAATGTGTATGGAGGAAGAAATGTGGTAAAAAGGAAATTATTTTGGTTTCTGGTCCTATTTCTTTTCCATATTAATTGTACAGCACCTTTCCATCCAGGTCTAGTCGCCTTTAACTTTAAAAGCTGAGGACCACCGCAGCAACTTCTTCTTCCTAGGAACATCGCCAAAGGCAAGGGAAGCAAGGGTGAAAATGAACTATTGGGATTTTAACAAGATCAAAAGCTTTTGCACAGCAAAGGAAACAGTCAACAAAACCAAAAGACAACTGACATAATGGGAGAAGATATTTGGAAACGACTTATTAGATAAATGGCTAGTATCCAAAATCTATAAAGAGCTTAACAAACTCAACACCCAAAGAACAACTAACCCAATCAAGAAATGGGCAGAGGGGTGCCTGCGTGGCTCAGTGGGTTGAGCCGCTGCCTTCGGCTCAGGTCATGATCTCAGGGTCCTGGGATCGAGTCCCGCATTAGGCTCTCTGCTCAGCAGGGAGCCTGCTTCCTCCTCTCTCTCTCTCTCTGCCTGCTTGTGATCTCTCTCTGTCAAATAAATAAATAAAATCTTTAAAAAAAAAAAAAAGAAATGGGCAGAGGACATGAACAGATATTTCTGCAAAGAAGACATCCAGATGGCCAAAGACACATGAAAAAGTGCTCTACATCACTCAGCATCAGGGAAATACAAATCAAAACCACAATGAGATACCACCTCACACCAGTCAGATGGCTAAAGTTAACAAGTCTGGAAATGACAGATGCTGGCGAGGATGCGGAGAAAGGGGAACCCTCCTACACTGTTGGTGGGAATGCAAGCTGGTGCAACCACTCTGGAAAACAGCATGGAGATTCCTCAAAAAGTTGAAAATAGAGCTACCCTATGACCCAGCAATCACACTACTGGGTATTTACCCTAAAGATACAAATGTAGTGATCCGAAGGGACACGTGCACCCGAATGTTTATAGCAGCAATGTCCACAATAGCCAAACTATGGAAAGAATGTAGACATCCATCAACAGACGAATGGATAAAAAAGAGGTGGTATATATATAAAATGGAATACTATGCAGCCATCAAAAGAAATGAAATCTTGCCATTTGCGACGATGTGGATGGAACTAGAGGGTATTATGCTTAGCTAAATAAGTCAATTGGAGAAAGACAACTATCATATGATCTCCTTGATATGAGGAAGTGGAGATGTAATGTGGGAGTTTTGGGGGGTAGGAAAAGAATAAATGAAACAAGATGGGATCGGGAGGGAGACAAACCATAAGAAACTCTTAATATCACAAAACAAACTGAGGGTTGCTGGTGGGAGGGGGGTTGGGAGAAGGGGGGTGGGGTTATGGACATGGGGAGAGTATGTGCTATGATGAGTGCTGTGAAGTATGTAAACCTGGTGATTCATAGACCTGTACCCCTGGGGATAAAAATACATTATATGTTTATAAAAAAATTTAAAAAAAAAGCTGAGTACCACTTCAAGGGCTAAAGAGTCAATTATTCAATATTATATTATCCATTAAAATCCCCCACTGTGAGTTTTGTTGTTGTGAGCTTTCATTTAGAAGAACTATTGTGTAATTAGCAGCGTCTTGGTAAATTCAATTTTGGAGGGTGAGAACTTTGAAACCAATGTCCCTTGCACTATTCATTCATCATGTACATCTGTGTACAAGAAAGAGCTATGCTATGTTGAAGTACAAATATCCCTAGGAAAATAATACAGTGCTCAACAAGATGGCTTTTTGAATTCATATAAGACAAATAATGGTCCTATGTCATTTCTTCCTATCAATTCCAGATGCATGCAAAGATTTACCAGACTTTCCAGTAGTTGCTTTGTTGCTCTTGTCTCCAGTGAATCTATAAGAAGATCTATTGTTCTCTTAAAACAATACTCTGTTGCTGAGTCTCCCTTGTGCAGCTGAAGTTTTCAGGTGCAGTGGTTGTTGGTGTGTTGGGACGGGGTTAACAGCCTCTGTTAAATGGCAATGTGTTTTTCAGTTCTCAAAGGGAAACTTAGCAGATGCAGAATTAGTTTTTGGTTGTACTTAAGGAGATTAGCTGGAAACTTCTTTAAATAAACAAGGAGAATGACTGAGAAAGGACAGCTTTCAATTTACATGTCTAAAAGCCTTTTCTCACTGGGGCCATGGTCTTGAGAGTTTGGGCCCCTTCTAACACTGCCTCATTTTAGCTTGTGTTCTTGATTCATTGGAATAGAACATACATTCTTTTCTCCATAACTATAAATGTAGGACTCCAACTGATTTAATAAACCATTTACAAAGCAATGAAAAGCTGAAAAATTGGGAAATATTTTGGGGGGAATATTGTCTGAGAAATGAATTATCTAAGAAGATACATAAACTATTAATGTTTTATAGTAGTTAATTATATAGAATGGTAAACATTATTGTCAATATAACTTTATAATTATGTATTATAATTATATATTTACTTAATACTTAATTTTGCATGATTGGTCATTTAAATAATTTTACATAAAGGAAAAAAGTTATCAGTCAATTAATTCAAGTGATCAGAAAATAGAACTTTATTGTCTATATGAACATGATTTTGCTGGAAGTAGAAAAGTATTGGGATAATGTTCTCAATATACTCCGTTTCTGTTCCTAGAGTTGTATTTGCATTCTGAAACACTGGGGCAAGCAGAGCCAAGGCACTGGGGAAGTGGGTTCAGCAATTTGGTCCTTATCATTGTTTTCCTGTTTATGTGAGCATAAACCCACTGTCCCATGTGGTATTTAGTGCTTGCAGAGATCTTTGAACTATCTTTACTTCTATTGTTCAGGTCCCTTCAGGCTCAAATCAGATTTGAGCAGTCTGATTAAAGTGCTAGAACTCTTAAGTAGTTCATTATAAGTCACTGTGATCCTCATGGTATAGTTGCCACTTTTGATGTTAAAGGTGACTAAAGAAATTGTGACTGTGAGCAAAAATGAAAGGCCTAATCTTAGTAGGTGCCACAGCATAAGATGCCACTGAAAAAGACTCAGAACCCTTTGGGGAGAGTTTTTTAAAAATTAGATTGTGCAGAAATAGAGCCAGAACATACTCTGATTATTGTTGTGATTACCTTATCTTACTTAAAGGCTACTGTAGTCTGGGAAATAGGAGTTTCACTCATTTTTCTAAAGGTTCACAAAATAACAAAAAATGATACATATGCAATTGGTAAGAAGAGGTTTTCATCAAACCTCTAGATCCCAACTCATTTAAAAAAAAAAAAAAAAAAACTAACTTGTGCAAGTCCTGTGATCCTTGTGTTTTCAATCCCCAGGAACAGTTCTTCAAAAACTCATAGAGATATAAAATGCTTCAAAAGGGAAGAACATTCAGAACATGAGCAGGGAAATAATGACATGACAGGAGACAAGTATTGTGAGAAACATGTTTGTCTTTTTTATGCCCTTCCTAGTTATCTCTCCTGTTACATGAGAAAGAAATGAAACACCAGAAAGAATCAGTTTATCATCAATACACTGGCCACTGTCATTGGTTAAGCATAATTAATAGTCCCTTTTTCATATAAGATGTATCCCCCATTCATGGTACTTGCATTTGGAGCTGTTTCCCATGCATGTCACATTGTGGGAGGTTTCTTGGTCACTATGGGGGTTTGCTCCTCTAACGCAGGAGTTTTCAATCTTCATTTTCTTATTGTAGAACCCTTTGTTTAAAAGCCCAAGATGTAAACCAGATGAAACCAGAGCTGCTCCTTAGCAGGCTCGAGAAAGGGCTCATGGCGTTGCTCTTTTGATTCTCTGAGAGTTCTCAAGACCCTTGCTCTATAGCAACTCTAACTTCTTTGTTAAAACAAAATATAGGAACAGCATGGGTTTTCCCTGGAAGGGGAATCTTCAAGTGAGGGGGCAGAGCTGACTGAGTTGCTCTGGATCTCCTTCCTTTATTTTCATATTTGTCTTAGGACTTGCACACTCTAGACTCCCTCCTATCTTCATGATGTGCTCTTAATAAGCAACTGGCCCTGGCCTCCTCAACTCAGACATGATAAGGTAGTCAGTGATTTCCTACTCTTAAACAGCAGGGAATTACTCTCTCACACTATAACCCCAAGAAGGGTAGAAACAGATCTGTTTTGTTAACGGTTGCATACTCTGGGGATAATGCTGTGCCTGGCACATACTGGGCATTTAATAAATATTTGTGGATTAAATGAATGAGGGAATGAATAAATAACCAGGGGAAGCACAGAGGGTTCAGGAAATATTAAGAGTACAATCAAAGAAGTCTATAGCTTTCTAAAGCTGTGATAGCAGTGTTGCTAGTAGGCTCATGAACTTGTCTCATCTCATTTTCCATTTTGAGTCAAATGGCCCCAAAGGGCCAGTACGACTTTCCCTGAGCTCTCTTGACTTATGTCTTAGCCTGTTTCACTTAGTACTATCTTAAAACTATCTTATGGGTATGTTTTATATACCCTTTCCTATGGTGTACCTTGATATGCTCATGATCAAGGCAAAGGGAACTTGATGGTTTACCTCAGCTAATGCAGGACTGTCCTTTGTCCTTGTATTTGTTTGTTCTGCCTAACAATTACTTGAAATGATCTCATCTATCAGATTAAGTCCTCCCTTATACATAGTGGATGAGCTTTACTCTTGTACATGTCAGTATATAACGATATCTAAATATAACTTATATGATGAATGGTATATAGAAAGAAGTAGGAGCAAAAAATGATGCCCTGATACCACAGAGAGGACTCCAAATGAGATGATGGTGACTGGAGAGTAGAGTAAGTTAAATAATGGCCACCAAAGATGTTAGATCCTAATCCCTGGAACCTGTAAATGTTACCTTCTAAGGAAAAAGGCAGTATTTGTAGATGTGATTAAGTTGAGGATTTTTTTTTTTTTTAAAGATTTTATTTATTTATTTGTCAGAGAGAGAGCGAGCGAGAGCGAGCACAGGCAGACAGAGTGGAAGGCAGAGTCAGAGGGAGAAGCAGGCTCCCTGTGGAGCAAGGAGCCTGATGTAGGACTCGATCCCAGGACGCTGGGATCATGACCTGAGCCGAAGGCAGCTGCTTAACCAACTGAGCCACCCAGGCGTCCCATTAAGTTGAGGATTTTGAGGGCGCCTGGGTGGCTCAGTGGGTTAAGCCGCTGCCTTCGGCTCAGGTCATGATCTCAGAGTCCTGGGATCGAGTCCCGCATCGGGCTCTCTGCTCAGCAGGGAGCCTGCTTCCTCCTCTCTCTCTCTCTGCCTACTTGTAATCTCTCTCTCTGTCAAATAAATAAATAAAATCTTTAAAAAAAAAAAAAAAAAAAGTTGAGGATTTTGAGATAGGGAGATTATCCTGACTAAACAGGGTAGACCTTAAATGTAATCACATGTGTTCTTATAAGAGAAAGGCAGAAGGAGATTTGACAGGGATGATAGAGAAGAAGATGAACATGCAGAAGAGAAGATAATGTGAAGACAGAGGCAGAGATTGGAGTGATGAGACCATAACCCAAGGAGTGCTGGCAACCACCAGAAACTGGAAGAGCCAAGGAACCAATTCTTCCTTTACGGGCAGTGTATGGCCCTGCTCACACCTTGATCTTGGCCAATGACACTGATGTTAGAGTTCTGGTTCAAAGAACTGTGACAGAGTAAAATTTTATTGTTTAAATCCACCAAGTTTGTGGTAATTTGTTATAGTTGTTGCAGAAAACAAATAAAGAGGGAAATGCATTTTTTTTGTGACTATTATATGTTGTTGAAGCTGCTCTAAGTGTTCTGGGCTTGGGAGCATTTGATACAAGTTATCAGTATTGCCATCTATTTCTTGTGTCTGAAAAATGTAGGGGTTTTCTAAACCTTGGAGTATTAAGATAAACTTTTGAGAGGCCAGACTACTATAAAGAGCAATTCTAGTCTATAAAAGTTGATAGAAGAAAGGATGGGAGTTAGTCTGAAAAGATCACAAACTATGGGATTGAGGCAAATAATTGGGATTATTCAGTGGACACACTCCTTAATGAGTTAGGCAATTAGGTACTATTAGGGTAGTGGGGAAGTAGACTAGGAGATTTAGATGTTAAATGAATTATGATATTTATAAATTAATTATATTTATAAATTAATGTAATAAAATAATATTTATAAATTAATTCTAGGATTGGAGTTACCTTGCTACACAAGTCCTCTAACCTTCACATGCAATGAGTCCTCATTGCTCTCACATAGGTAGATACCCACTGAATCTGTGATAACCAAAACCAGTACAGGAGGCACTTGTTAGTAAAGGGTAGTAAGTAAAGGACTCCAAAGATTGAAACCCCTAGATGAAGAGCTTCTCTGTTGGTGAACCTAGAGGCATTAGCCCTTAAAGACCTCAGTTAGAGTCAAGCCAGCCTTTTCTACTCTGAGGGAAGCATGAGCAATTTCTGCTGCTTGTTAAAATGTGCCCAGTTAGTTTGTAGGCAGGAACAGACACCCACCCGCCCCCCCCACCAAATGTACCCTTTTATTTGGCCACAGACCTTTGTGGCGACTTTACTATGAGATATTCCAATAGTATGTTCATGCATACAACTTCTTTCCAATCTTTCTGTGACTGGGAACTTTCTTTCCAAGACTCCAGGCTAAAGTAAATCACCCAGCCTTAGCCTCAAAGCAGAACAAAGACATTAGGCTTTCTTTAGAATTGTGCTCTAGCCAGGCTTTTTATATAAGTTATAGATCTGAGAACTCCTCTAAAAGTCCTGGGTAGTGAGAAATATAGAATAACTGTCTTGACATTTTAAAGCCATCTGTGCATAAGCTTTAAATTCCCATTATGTCATGTAAGAAGGAGATTATTCACACATAGGCAGTTATGATTTCTAATTACTCTATGGTCATGGAGTTCTGAGAAGTTTGTATAAGCTTTTGGGATGGAAACTCATCATTCTGATAGACTTCCCAAAAGACTACATTCATTCATAATTTCTGTAGAGCCCTTCTGAATTTGCAGTAAGGTAGGACCCTCCAACTTGGTGTTTAACTTGCTAATTTTCTCACCCAGCTGATCATAAGTTTCTTATGCTTCCACTTTGCAGAAAAATGATTATGTTGTCATCACTGCAGTGCCGATGAGTGGGGCTTAGTCTTACCATGATCCTGTAGAATGTTTGATTTCCTCTTGCTTTTGAAGTGCATAAAATTATAGCTTCCAGAAATGTATTAATATTTCTCTAAAGAAATAGTAAGGACAGAAAACTAGTTAAACACACTAAAGCACTTATTTTCTCATTCATTCATTCTTCATTCATTCAAATACTTTCTTTTTTTTTAAGATTTTATTTATTTATTTGACAGAGAGAAATCACAAGTAGATGGAGAGGCAGGCAGAGAGAGAGGGGGGAAGCAGGCTCCCTGCTGAGCAGAGAGCCCAATGCGGGACTCGATCCCAGGACCCTGAGATCATGACCTGAGCCAAAGGCAGCGGCTTAACCCACTGAGCCACCCAGGCGCCCCATCATTCAAATATTTTTTTAGTGGATACTTTATGTTTGTCAACCTGATACATTTTTTGCAGAAGAATGAAGTGAAACAATATGTCTGTGTTAACCTTTGCTGTTAAGAAATTTATAGAATTTAGGATGTACTGTAAGACACTAGTATAAGTACCAAAATAATTATTAATGTTTATTAATAATTAACAAATTATTAATAAATCTAATTTATTATTAATAAACAATGCCAATGTCAGGTAGGAGAATTAACACTAATGTATCTATTCCTCACAGTAATCGTCTAGGGAAGATAGTAGTTTTCTGGTTTTATAAGTGAGAAAACTCAAGCCCAAGTCTCTTGGGTGAGGAAGTTCTGGAACTGGTTTAAAACTAGAAGCTATTTCTCTAGTGCATGGACTATGCTATGTCACTATAATAGAACACTCTTCACTGCACTCTGTAATCAAGTACAAGTGAAAACCATCACATTGATTAAGCTTCATTGTAAGAAAGAGATATCCCTTCAGATGAAATAAATCATCAACAGTTTTGAGGAAGAGGTTAGTCCGATACTTTAAGGCTGGGTTTGAGTATGAAAGAAGGTAAGGGGATGTGGTTCATAAGTTAAAAGTTACAGATGTGAAAAGGAATGGAGATGGTCAAGTAGAAGTCAGCTATGCTTGCCAGAGAGTGGTATATTGGAAGTAATGGGAAGCCAGATCCCCATTCTCCACTAACATTTTATTATAAAACCTTCCCAAAGCACAGAAATTGAAATAATTGTACAGCAAACATTCATAAACTTCATAGTTAACATATTAAGTACATTTATTTGATCACACATGTGTCCATCTATATATCCCTTTTTCTATAAGACAATCCATCTCGTTTATTAATTCATTTAAAAGTAAGTTGCATGTATTAGGATATTTCATCCCTAAACACTTCATCATGTATATCAATAAAGTGGGTTCAGTGTTTGCTTACTGTTATTTTTTGAAGGTAAAATCAATATACAATAAATGTCCAAATCTTAAGTGTACCATTAAATGTGTTTGGCAACTGCACATACATTTATCAAACGAACCTCTACCAAGATACATACCATTATAACATTACATAACATTATGATCACTCCAAAAGTTATCTTGTTTCTGTTTTTGGTTGGCTTTTCTAATTGCTACATTAGAGGTAACCCATATTCTGATACTTCTTGACCATAGATCAGTTTTTCTTTTTCTTTAATTTAGTATACTACCTTTGAGACTCATTTACTTTGTTGTATCAGTAGTTCATTCCTTTTTATACCTGAGTAGTATTCCATTGTATGAATTTACTATCGTTTATCTTTTTGTCTATTGATGAACACCCGGGCTGTTTCTAGTATGGGGCTATTATGAATAAAAGATTTTATGAATATTCCTGTATACATTTTTCCTTCCTGAGAAAATTACTTAGTGAAATTCCTGGACCATAAAGTCAGCGTGTGTTTAATTTTGTTGACGTGTGTTTAGTTTTATGAGGAATTTGCAGAGCTCTTCACAATTTCCATTAAAAAATACATGAGAGCTCTGGTTACTCCTTGTTCTTGCTAATATTCAATATGGCAACCAGAAACTAAGTGGCAAAAGTAAACAATGTCAAATAATGTAATGATGAGTTAGACTGAAAAACGTTGGTGGGCATGGTTGATAAGAAAAGGTAAAAAACTTTATGAAGACATAATTTAAAATATTTGGTGTCTGTGGAGGGGTAAGTGAGGAGTCAAAATTATTCTGAAGTGGGTGTAGGGAAAATGGGGATCTTGTGAAAAATGCTCATTAGTTTGACAGGGTAGTCCAGGATTCTTTGTATCTACCAAGTTTCCAGGTGGTGCCCATGCTGCTTGTTTGAAGAGCAAGAACTGACTAGCAAAGTTCTAGGATAATCCATCAGGTTGGTATTTGAATGCAAGCTCTGTGACTCATCAGTTGTGTCATTTTAGGTAAAACATTCATCCTCTCTAAAACTGTTCATCTAAAATAGAAAAAATAATAGCTACTTCACAAGATTTTGGCAAATACTAATTTAAATAACATATACACCTCTTATTTCAAAGCTGATGCTGGAGACTATAATTATGAGCTCCCCCCACCCCAGTCTTTAATAGCTTTTTCATATTCTTCAGGAATAGTTAGAAAAAAGTATTGGTCTTGTAATCAGAATACCTGGGTTCAAATATTAGCTTTGCCATTTATGTTATGCAAATTGAGGCAAGATAAACTACTCTGTAGAACTTCAATTTTGTTTTTCACAAATAAGGTTAATAACATCTTAACACAAGGGTGTAGAAAGGATTAAATGAGTCAAAGAATAAGGTTATTTATAAATTATATGTGTAAGACATTGTTTCTTGAAAGTTGAAAGATATCTTTTTTTTTTTTTTTTTAAATTCTGACCACATGCCTGAGAAAAATGAAAACAATTGGGCAATATTCTAGTGAAATGATTCAATGGGGAAAGCCAAGATATTTGATTCTGACACAATTCCCTGATGTCTTCCACAACAGCAAATGTATTTTGGTCTGAAATAGCTATATGTATTTCCTCCATATTGCACTTTGCAGTGTAAACCCAGGCTCAAGATGCAATGAGAGCATTAAACAATTCCAGCCTAATATAAAGTGACAACTTGATAATTAATACCAATATTGGTAACCATGTTTGCAGGCCAGATTTCAGAAATAACAAAAACACTGAATGTATTTTTAATCTAGTTTCACAGCTGCACGGTATTTTAAAAATGTAGATGCAAATGACAGCTCTCTCTAACTTTATATTTTAATTAAATAGCAGAGTTGATTTAATTTATCAAAAAAATTAGAGCTGTCCCATTAGAAATGTGAAAAATAATTTGTATTTTAAAGGGATTGCAACTGAATATTCACTGCTTGCATATTTATTTTTCAGAATTAGTATGACGGCATTAACTCAAAATAAAACCAAACTTTAAGAAAATTGTTGAATTCTTGTTAGTTTGATAAAAAATAATATTTCAAACTACTTTTGATTAAAAACTTGTGTGTATAAGTTGTGTAAGAAAACTGTGTTTAAAGTATTTTGGGTTGGGGTGCCTGAGTGGCTCAGTCGGTTAAGCGGCTGCCTTTGGCTAGGGTCATGATCCCAGGGTCTTGGGATTGAGCCCCCACATCAGGCTCCCTGCTCAGTGGAGAGCCTATTTCTCCCTCTCCCTCTGCCTACTGCTCTGCCTACTTGTGCTCTCTCTCTTTCTCTCTCTCTCTCTGTGTCAAATAAATAAATAAAATCTTTTAAAAAAGATAGTTAAAGTAATTTGGGTTAAAATTCATGTTCATGAGCTTCTGTCTTGCATTATTTTAAAATAATACATTAGTATTTAGAACTTCACAGTGAACTCATAACACAGATTTTGCTCTTCAATGACACTTGGTGATCCCTATGAGAAATTACCTTAACATACTGTGTTCTGCTTTCGCCCTGGTGTGCCTGGAGCAGGTGCTGTTAATCTAAATTCTTTAGAAGGGAAAACTGTCCTTATTGATTACATGTGGCTAAAAATGTGATCTGGGAAGCTTTGTCATTCAAGAGGTGCCTGTCTCCACCCTAATCTGTGTCTTGATTATGTGATTCTCTTCCCAGCAGCTCCCTTCCTTGGCTGGTCAGCTTCATGCTGCACAGATGTTTCTCCTATTGTTGCTACATGGTGATTTTTCAAGCAGCTTCATAGACAGATATTTCCAGATGTGTTCCCCCACTTCTCTGGATAGACCTTTTCTCCTTACAAAGAGCAGATCTCGCGGCTGCTCAGGCTTTTGATCTACTGACTGTATAAAAAACAAACAGCACTCTATTGATGTTGTGTTTTGGGGGGCTTTGGCAATAGCACACATAATAAGTGTCCTCTTCACTCTTTGAAACACTACTGGCAGATGTTTTCCAAGGACTTCTCCACCCAGAGTTTTTATTCTCACACCAGCTCCTCCTTCCAGGGGAAAATGGATGAATGTGGTTCAGTCTCTGTTTTCCGTTTTTATTTACTTTAATGCTATCTTTACCTGCACTTTGAGGCTAACAGCCAAATTTAGTTCTTACCAACTGTATCAATAATAATGTAAGTAATTTTAGGAAATGTGTACTTACCAACAAAGAGAAATTACCATTTCAGTTACTTAACACTTTTTTGGGCCCTTATTTAGAGGAAAATTTTTGAGATTATCTTAGTGCATGAATATTTGTTTCTCCATTCATTTACCCTTCTATCCACTCATCCATTCATGCGTGGCTATTCAGAACCTGAAAACTGAATACCTGAGAGGTAACAGACATTGAAGATACAGACACAGAAGAGATACAGTCCTTGAGATCAGGAAGCTCATGCCCCAATTGTGGAGGCCAATATGAGAAATGTAACATAAGTTGTTTGAGAGCTGTCTAAATGGAATTCTGAAAGGATAAAAGGAAGGTAGATGAGGCACACATAGATACGTTAAGCACCTTAGGACTGCAACCAAATTTAGGACAAGGAATGAACTGTTGATGATCCAGAAGGGCTGTTCTGTGTCATGAACAATAGACATTTTACAAAACAATAGTAGGCAAAGGCATGTTTTCATTAACACTTTGAAATAGAGAGTTAAGAAACCTTGGGGAACACAATGTTTTACAGGGACAATAAAAATAAAATGGGTTTTTATACAATTACCCACAGAGATTGTCTGATTCTAAATATTAGGTAGCAGAAACACTACCGTCGTGTTGCAAATAACATTAAACATTATCAGGTAATGAATGGGACCAGTTAATAAAAGTAAAATCTTCAGGGGAATATGGCCTCGTACTCCTCAAGGAAATTACACCTGCATTTTTTTGTTTGTTTGTTTGTTTTGTTTTTGGCTGTTTGAAATATTTTATAAATGTGTAAATGTACACTTACTGACAAAATGGCTATTTTAATTTCAATTACATTTGAACCTTGACTGCTTAACACAGGTTTGAATGGCACAGGTCCACTTATATAGGGTTTTTCACAGTATGGTATTGTTAATGTATTTTCTCTTCTTTATGATTTTCTTTTCCCCAAAGATTTTATTTATTTATTTATTTGACAGAGAGAGAGAGAAAGTGAGATTACAAGTAGGCAGAGGGCAGGCAGAGAGGGGGAAAGCAGGCTCCCTGCTGAGCAGAGAGCCTGTTGTGGGGCTAGATCCGAGGACCCTGGGATCATGACCTGAGCCAAAGGCAGAGGCTTAACCCACCGAGCCACCCAGATGCCCCCTTCTTTATGATTTTCTTAATAATACTTTCTTTTCTTTAGTTTACTTTATTAAAAGAATACAGTATATAATATATATGTATTAATCAACTTTTGTGTTATCAATAAAGCTTCTGGTCAACAGTAGGCTATTAGAAGTTAAGTTTTGGGGGAGTCAAAAGTTATATACCAATTTTTGACTATGTAGGGGTTGGCACTCCTAATCCCTATGTTATTTAAGGGTCATATATACTGACTTAGCAGTTTTGTTTTGTCTTACTAACTTTTTAATTATCTTTTTAAGGTATTTTGATAAGATACAGCTATGACAATAAAATTCTGGCATATCATTTCCTATACTTCCTATGATGAGGATTAACAATACTGCATTTAAAGGAAAAGAAAGAATAGACTCAGCAAAATGGTAAGATCTAGTAATGTGAGTAGAGACAAATTGAATTTTAATTGAGTTTGGACTTTTAATCTGGCCTGCAAATGAATTTAAAACTAGAGGGTATTCTCACACTGGAAGCAGGCAGTTATGGGAAGTCCAAGAGGAAAAAGTTTTGTTGGGTGTTTGGAAGGAACTGGAAGAGTCTTAAAATTATGATGGTCACTTCTGAAGCTACCCCACAGACCCTGCTGTGAACCTGGTTCAGACAAAATTTTAGAATAGTAAGTAAAGATATGTGGCTTTGACTCAGGGTAGAACAAAATTAACAGCTGAGCATTAATTAGGGCATAAGTCAAACTAATCTAACAAAGGCATACCAACAATACTGGTCAAAAGAAGTAGCCTATTTCTCTTACATTTGATGATTGAGTGTAGATGGGTGACTGAACTAGGGGGAGGGGGATCTGCCTATTTTGACTTGTATGCACATGACTTCCAACAAGTGCCCCTGGCAGTTCTTCAAATTGCCCTACCTATGAAAAGTGATTTTATCTTTAAGGAAATTACTAAAAAAACTGCACATGTTATTTCCAGTTACAATCTACTGGCACATAATCGACTATAAGGACACATCTAGTTGCAAAGGAGATTAGAAATTAAGAGTACAGCAGGGCATAAATGTTCCTAACTCATTTATCCATTAGAGGTATTCCACAAGTCTTATCAACTAGATATGCTACCTTATTTTTCCAAACTCAGTTTCATTTAGTCCTTTTGTCTGTGTTGGGATTCCCTAGTATAGAAACTGAGACTAAAGAAGTAATATTTTATTGGGAGGTAAAATTCCAGATCAACAAAATGAGGGAATATGGACCTGAGATAAGAAAGGAAGGAAAATGGGTCTAAGGTACTAGGTTATTGAGTTGCCTCCTGCTTTGTGAATATAAAGAGGTACCTGGTTGCTTGGTAAGTGAGGCATCTCCAGAAAATCCTTATAGGAATTCATGTCTTGTAACAGAAGAAAGAGTGAGATGGCTTTTAGCTCTCCTTCTATCCCATCTCCTGTATCTTAAGAGTTGAAGTTTGCCGCAATGGAAATTGACTGCCCTACGTTTGCAAACTGTGTCACCTGCCCATTTTGGAATAATGTTGGGACTGCCAATTTTGTGCTCTTCAGTGTGGCCATTCTTCTAAATCTGATAAATGTGAATGAAGCATTTGCAAATATGATATGCATTAGGCTTTAAACAAAATCCTGCAAAGTTCAAAAGGCTGAAATAATTTAGACTATGTTCTTTAACTCACTATATGTGAATACTGTAAGATATTTGCCCTAATTATTATAGTTCTAGGTTATTTTCTTATTTCATATAAGCAATTTTTGCTGAATGTCCTTGTGTATCTCAATTATCTTATAGTTTTCAACTCACCTGTATTTCTGTAATGTAAGACTATTAAGACCAAGAAGAATGCTTAAAATATATTTTTATACTACAATATAGTACTATTTGTATAGTATTTATGTAGCATATATAACATATAATTTTGAGAATTCTATATATTATATAAAGATTCCTGTGGTTTATATTTTATTATACTATATGTTATATTATCTGTATGTAGTATGTAGATAGCATGTATATGTATAAATAAATACTTTATGTTTATTCATATGTGCTATATATAAAATGATATTCTATTGAGATTTCTGAGGTTATTTGTTGTTAATAACCTAGTCATGAACTAGCCTCTCTTGATTGATAGAACTAGTATTCCAACTTTTGTTAATCTCTACAAGAATTAATTTTTTTAATGTAATTTTTTATGTATGAGCCAAGAGTTCTCTTTGTGGAAAGGTTTTAATTTAAATACTTAATTACTTCACTGAAGATTTGCTAGCAATTACTAAAGATTGCTTTAGGCCTTTTCAGTTTTTCGTTTTCTTCCTCTGTCAGTTTTATAGGTTGTATTACCTAAGAATTTGTCCATTTTGTCTAAATTTTCACAAAATGTTAGGACTAAAGTTCATAATATCTGAAGAATCTGATATTAGTTATTTCTTTCTTCTTTCTCTTTTTTAAAAATTAATCTCAATAGAAGTTGATCAATTTTATTGCTTTCAAATAACCAGCTTCTGACTTTGTTGATTTTTTAATTGACTTCTCCTTTATTTCCTTCCATTATTTTTGCATTTGTCTTGCTGATATTTTTCTAATCTCTTGAGAGAAATTATTGGCTTCTTAATTTTCAGTATTATTCTATAATGGACACACTAGGAGCTATATATTTCTCTAGAAGCAGTGCTTTGGCTGCATTTCAAAAGTTGTATGAGACTTTTATTGAATGTCAAAAATAAACCATAATACTGACCCTCATAGCAATTATTCATTGAGTAAATACTAGCAACCACATCTCTGCCCCAAATCATTTTTTAAAAGTTATAATCATACATAATAAAACTCATCCTTTTTAGATGTACAGTTCTGTGTTTTCCCTCAAATGTATATAGTCACATAAGCATCACTACAATAAAGATTTAGAACATTTCCATTACTTCAAAAAGTTTTTGAAGCCATTTGACCTAGGCTTAGTCTCTACACTAAATTGTATTTTTTCCTGATATTCAAATTTCCTTCACAATCTTGCTTCTCGGGCGCCTGGGTGGCTCAGTGGTTAAGCCGCTGCCTTCGGCTCAGGTCATGATCTCAGGGTCCTGGGATCGAGTCCCGCATCGGGCTCTCTGCTCAGCAGGGAGCCTGCTTCCTCCTCTCTCTCTCTCTCTGCCTGCCTCTCTGCCTACTTGTGATTTCTCTCTGTCAAATAAATAAATAAAATCTTTAAAAAAAAAACAAAACAATCTTGCTTCTCTTTTTTTGTCACAGTTTGAGTGTAAATCAGTTAGAGATTAACCCTTCTACTGCTTCTTAGTATTGTTGATTTAAATGGCAGATCATGCTAGAAAACAATATTACACTCATATATTTTTGTGTTAAGATGCTGATGCAAATAGAATTGAGACCTCATTATCAATATTAAGAAGAACTTAGATGTCCATCAACAGATGAATGGATCAAGAAGATGTGGTATATATACACAATGGAATACTATGCAGCCATCAAAAGAAATGAAATCTTGCCATTTGCGACAACATGGATGGAACTAGAGCGTATCATGCTTAGCGAAATAAGTCAAGCGGAGAAAGACAACTATCATATGATCTCCCTGATATGAGGAAGTGGTGATGCAACATGGGGGCTTAAGTGGGTACGAGAAGAATAAATGAAAGAAGATGGGATTGGGAGGGAGACAAACCATAAGTGACTCTTAATCTCACAAAACAAACTGAGGGTTGCTGGGGGGAGGGGTTTTGGGAGAAGGGGGTGGGATTATGGACATTGGGGAGGGTATGTTTTTTGGTGAGTGCTGTGAAGTGTGTAAACCTGGTGATTCACAGACCTGTACCCCTGGGGATAAAAATATATGTTTATAAAAAATAAAAAATTATATATAAAAAAAAAGAAGAGAACTAATATTATTGTCTTTTCCAAATAACAAAGGAAACTTTTTTCCTAAAATTAGAATATGGTAAATTTGCATTACTGTGGGCTTCAGTTTCCTCCAAGCCAACATTGTCTCTTCAAGTTTTCAAAGTACACTGGGAAATCATAATGTAGGCTAAAGATTTTATTTCCCTTTCAAATAATTTTTTAAAAGACTCTATTTATTTATTTGTCAGAGAGAGAGAGAGAGAACGAGAGAGTGAGCACAAGCACAGAGAGAAGCAGGCAGAGGGAGAAGCAAGCAGGCTTCCTGCTGAGCAGGGGACCCACTGTGGGACTCCATTCCAGGCCGCGGGATCATGACCTGAGCTGAAGGCAGACACTTAACCAACTGAACCACCCAGGTGTCCCTCAGACATTTTTTAAAATAAGGGCAATAGCTGCAGGAAGAAATAAAGCATTAATAATTTAAGCAAAATTTACACTGGCCCATTTTTTTGATGATTTGATTCGAGGAGAAATGCAGCCCTGTGGGAGTTCCACTGTTCTTAAAAGTTGTCAATAGAAGGATTTATAAACTGGTAGTGTCAGAACTGATTACAATAAAACATAATTAAGTCAGTATCGGTAAGCAACTATCATTCTTTAGCTACTCCTCTTTAAAAACAGCACATTATTAGTTTTAAAAATCTACATTTAAGTTCTTTTAACTTAAACTGATAAGATTTTAATCTGAGAGATCAGTAATTTATTGATTAGAGATTTCAATATATAAGATTATGTCATTAATGGTGAGTGCTGTGAAGTGTGTAAACCTGGTGATTCACAGACCTGTACCCCTGGGGATAAAAATATATGTTTATAAAAAATAAAAAATTAAAAAAAAAAAAGATCATGTCATTAACAAATAGAGATAGTTTTACTTCTTTGTTTCCAATCTGGATGCCCTTACTTGTTTTTCTTCCTAACTGCTCTGGTTAGAACATCCTATACAATGTTGAATGAAAGTGGGGAGAGTGGGCATCCTTCTCTTTTTCTTGATATTCAGGGGAAAGATTTCAGTCTTTTACCAGTAAGTATGAGTTTTGCTGTAGTTTTTTGATAGATGCCTTTTATCAGGTTGAAGAAGTTCCCTTCTATTTGTAGCTTATTGAGTGTTTTTATTATGAAACAATGTTAGGGTTTGTCAAATGCTTTTTATGCATCTATTGAAATATGCATTTTCTACTTTATTCTATTCATATGGAATATCACATTAATTTTTAATATACGAACCAACCTTACATTTCTAGGATAAATCCAACCTGGTTATATTACTTAATCCTTTTTAGATGTTGCTGGATTGGTTTGCTAGTGTTGTTGTTGTTGTACCTGCAGTCATAAGGAATATTAGTCTATAATTTTCTTTAGTATACTTGTGATATCTTTGATTTTTGTGGCTTTGTAGAATGAATTAGCCAGTATTTCTACCTTCTATTTTTGGAGGATATTGTGCAGGATTGGTGTTGACTCTCTAAATATTTGGCAGAATTCACCAACGAAGCTATCTTGTTCTGGGATTTGTGTGTGTGTGTGTGTGTGTGTGTGTGTGTGTTGGCGGGCGGCAATTTTTTGGTTACTGATTCACTCCTTACTTGTTATAGTTCCATTTTTCTTTTTCTTACTCAATAAGTTTTGATAGTTTATGTCTGTCTAGGAATTTACCCATTTCATTGAAGTAACCTAACTTGCTGGCATATAATTTTTCCCAATATTCAGTCATAATCCCTTTTATTTCTATAGGGTTAGGGGAAATGTATCCTCTTTAATATCTAATTTTAGTAATTTGAATCTTGTTTCATTTTTCTTGGTTAATTTATTGAACAATTTGTCAATTTTGTTGATCTCATCAGAGAATCATCCTCATGAATTTCCCAAATTTCTGTCCATTATTGATTTCTAATTTCATTCCATAATGGTCAGAGAACACATTTTTTGTGATTTCAATCTTTTCGTATTTATTGAGACTTGGGTTGTGAATTAGCATATTGTCTATTCTTAAGAATATTCCATGTGCTTGAAAATAATGAGTATTCTGCTGTTATGGCTGATGTATTCTACAGATGCCTGGCAAGTCTAGTTGATTTCTAGTGTTCAAGTTTTATATTTCTTTGTAATCTTTTACCTAGTCATTCTGTTCATTAGTGAAAGTAGTATATTTAAGTCTCCAAATATTATTGTTGAATTTTCTATTTCTCCTCTCAGTTTGGTCACTTTTCCCTTAATGTATGTTGGGTATGGGCAGTTAGGTCCATGTATGCTTGCATGCGCTCTCTCTCTCTCTCTCTCTATATATATATATACATGTATATATCTTCTTGATTGACCCTTTTATCATTATAAAATGTCCTTCTTTGTCCCTAATAATTCTTGCTTAAAATCTATTTTATATGCTGTTAGTATAGTTAGTCACTCTGGTGTTCTTTCGTTTGTTGTTTGCTTGGTACAGTAGTCCCCGCCTTATCCATGGGGAATATGTTCCAATACCCCCACTGAATGCCTGAAACCATGGATAGTAGCACCAAGCCCTATATATACTATGTTTTTTTCTCCACACAAACATACCTATGATAAAATTTAACTTAGATGTTAGGCACAGTAAGAGACTAACAATAGTAACTAATAATAAAATGAATAATTATAACAGTATACTGTCATATTTATGTAATAAAAGTTATGTGAATATGAGCTTTCACTCAAAATATCTCATTACACACTATGTTCACCCTTCTTTTTCCTGTAATGAGATAACAAAATGTCTATGTGATGAGATGAAGTAAGGTGAATGATGTAGGCATTGTGACACAGTGTTAGGCTACTATTGACCCTCAGATGATACGTTAGAAGGAAGATCATCTACTCCTGGACCACAGTTGATTGTGCGTAACTGAAACTGCCGAAAGTAACACTGCAAATAAGGGGGTCTACTACATGTCTTTTTTGCATCCTTTTACTTTCTTTGTGTTTTATGTGTTTTTGAACCCAGAGTTCAAAACTCTGTGGGCAGAATTAGATCATTTTTTCCCCATTTTGCCAGTCTTTATCTTTTGATTAAAAAGTTCAATCCACTTACATTTAATCTAATTCTTTTTTTTTTTTTAAAGATTTTATTTATTTATTTGTAAGAGAGAGAGAGAGCGAGTACAGGCAGACAGAGTGGAAGGCAGAGTCAGAGGGAGAAGTAGGCTCCCTGCGGAGCAAAGGAGCCCGATGTGGGACTCGATCCCAGTACACTGGGATCACGACCTGAGCCGAAGGCAGCTGCTTAACCAACTGAGCCACCCAGGCGTCCCACATTTAATCTAATTCTTGATAAGGTAAAATTTACATCTGCCATTTTGCTATTTATTTTCTATGTATGTTGTCTTCCTCCTCATTTCTTCCTTAACTCTTCTTCTGTGTCAAGTATATAACTCTTTTCTAGTATGAGATTTTAATTACTCTGTTGCTTCTTTTACAATATAATTTTGAGATATTTTCTTAGTGGCTGCCTTAGATGTTACAATAAATTTTAATTTATTAGAATCTAGTTCAGATTAATACCAACTTAATTTTGATAGTATTTCAAAAACTTTGCTCCTTGATAGCTCTGTTTCCCCACTTTTTAATGCTATAGTCTGTGTCTATACATTGCATGTTTATCAGCTTTGTTTATAATTATTCCATTCTTCAGTTGCTTTTTAAGCCATAGGGAAAAATAGGTTACAAACAAAAAATACATTTATGCTATCTCTTGTATTTATCTCTGTAGTTAACTTTACTTGTGTTTTTTAATTTATTTTTATTTTTTTTTCTAAGATTTTATTTATTTTTTTGACAGACAGAGATCACAAGTAGGCAGAAAGGCAGGCAGAGAAAGAGGAGGAAGCAGGCTTCCCGCAGAGCCGAGAGCCCAATGTGGGGCTTGATCCCAGGACCCTGAGATCATGACCTGAGCCGAAGGCAGAGGCTTTAACCCACTGAGCCACCCAGGCGCCCCTTTTTTTAATTTCTTCATGAGAATTTGACTTGTAGTTTAATGTCCTTTGACAACTTGAAGGGGAATTAATAAGAAAAATTGTGTGGTCAAATGTGTTTGACTTCATAATGCCAAAAACTCAAATTTAATCACATGGGAAAATATTTATAATATATTATTAATTGAGAAAAATTTAACTATAAATGGGCATGTGTATCATGATCTTACTTATGTAAAAAGTGAATATATTTTGCACACACACACACAATTTAAAACCAGACAAGAAACCTATGTGCCAAATTGTTAACATTATTTATCTCTGCACAGTGGAATTAATAGTGATTTTTTAGGGTATTATTCTGAAGCTTTATTTCATATAACAGTGAAATTTTCTTTTTTTTTTTTAACTGATTTATTTTCTTGCTATTTTTTTTATTTTGTTATGTTAGTCACCATACAATACATCATTAGTTTTTGATGTAGTGTTACATGATTCATTGTTTGCATATAAAACCCATTGCTTCATGCAATCCATGACCTCCTTAATACCCATCACCAGGCTCACACATCCCCCTAAACCCATCCCTTCTAAACCCTCAGTTTGTTTTTCAGAGTCTGTAGTCCCTCATGGTTTGTCTCCCACTCTGATTTCACCCCCTTCATTTTTCCCTTCTCTTAATGTCCTCCATCTTATTCTTTATGTTTGACAAATAAGTGAAACCACATGATAATTGACTTTCTCTGTTTGACTTATTTCACTTAGCATAATCTCCTCCAGTCTCATCCATGTTGTTGGAAAAGTTGGGTATTCAGCCTTTCTGATGGCTAAGTAATATTCCATTTGTATATGGACATCTTTATTCATTCATCTGTTGAAGGGCATCTTGGCTCTTTCCACATTTTGGCTATTGAAATATTGGGGTGCGTATGGCCCTTCTTTTCACTACATCTGTATCTTTGGGATAAATACCCATTAGTGCAATTACTGGGTCATATGGTAGCTCTATTTTAAATTTTTTTGAAGAACCTCCACATTGTTTTCCAAAGTGGTTGTACCAATTTGCATTCCCACCAACAGTAAGAGGGTTCCCCTTTCCCCACAACTTCTCCAGCATTTGTTGTTTTTTGCCTTGTTGATTTTTGCTATTCTAACTGGTGTAAGTTGGTATCTCAATGTGATTTTGATTTGAATTTCCCTGATGGCTAAAGATGATGAACACTTTTTCATGTGTCTGTTAGCCATTTGTATCTCTTCTTTGGAGAAGTGTCTGCTCATGTCTTCTGTCCATTATTTGACTTATCTGTTTTATGGGTGTTGAGGTTAAGAAGTTCTTTATAGATCTTGGATATCAGCCCTTTGTCTGTGATGTCATTTGCGAATATCTTCTCCCATTCTATGGCTGCCTCTTGTTCTGTTAACTGTTTTCTTTGCTGTACAGAAGCTTTTTATCTTGATGAAGTTCCAAAAGTTCATTTTCACTTTTGTTTCCTTTGCCTTTGGAGACAAGTCTTGAAAGAAGTTGCTGTGGCTGATATTGAAGAATTTACTGCCTGTGTTCTCCTCTAGAATTTTGATGGATTCCTATTTTAGATTGAGGTCTCTCATCCATTTGCAGTTTATCTTTGTGTATGGTGTAAGAGAATGGCCCCGTTTTATTCTTCCATATATGGCTCTTCAATTTTCCCAACACCATTTACTGAAGAGACTGTCTTTCTTCCATTGGATATTTTTTCCTGCTTTTGTCAAAGATTTCTTGACCTTAGAGTTGAGAGTCCATATCTGGGTTCTCTATTCTGTTCCATTGGTCTATGTGTCTGTTTTTGTGCCAGTATCATGCTATCTTGGTGATCACAGTTTTGTAATATAGCTTGAAATTAGGCAGTGTGATGTCCCCAGCTTTGTGTTTTTTTTTTTTTTTTTTTTTTTCAGTATTTCCTTGGTGATTTGGGGTCTTTTCTGGTTCCATACAAAGTTTTAGTTTGTTTGTTCCAGCATTTTGAAAAAAAAAATGCCTTTGGTATTTTGATTAGGATGGTGTTGAAAGTATAGATTGCTCTGGGCTGCAGAGTCACTTTAATGATATTTCCCCTTCTGATCCATGAGGATGAAATGTTTTCCCATCTTTTTGCGTCTTCTTCAATTTCTTTCATGAGTGTTTTGTAGTTCCTAGAGTATAGATCCTTTACCTCTTTGGTTAGGTTTATTCTGAGGTATCTTATAGTTTTTGGTGCTGTTGTAATGGAATCAATTCTTTAATTTTTCTTTCTGCAGTTTCATTGTTAATGTATAAGAAAGTAACTGATTTCTGTGCATTGATTTTCTATCCTGCCACATTACTGAATTGCTGTATGAGTTATAGTAATTTGGGGGTGGAGGCTTTGGGTTTTCTACATAGAGTATCATGTTATCTGCAAAGAGAGAGAGTTTGACTTCTTCTTTGACATTTGAATACCTTTTATTTCTTTTTGCTGTCTCATTGCTGTTGCTAGGACTTCTAGTACTATGTTGAGCAGTAGAGGCAAGAGTGGGCATCCGTGTTGTGTTCCTGAACTCAGTGGGAAGGCTCTCAGCTTTTCCTCATTGAGAATGATATTCGCTGTGGGTTTTTCATAGATGGATTTTATGAAGTTCAGGAATGTTCCTTCTATCCCTGTACTCTGAAGAGTTTTGATCAGGAAAGGATGCTGTATTTCATCCAATGCTTTTTCTGCATCCATTGAGAGGACCATGTGGTTCTTCTCTTTTCTCTTATTTATGTGTTCTATTACATTGATTGATTTGTCAATGTTGAACCATTATTGTATCCAGGGATAAATCCCACCTGGTTGTGATAGATAATCCTTTTAATTTACTGTTGGATCCTATTCACTAGGATCTTGTTGAGAATTTTGGCATCTGTATTCATCAGGGATATGGGTCTGAAATTTTCCTTTTTGATGGGGTCTTTGCCTGGTTTTGGCATCAAGGTAATGCTGGCCTCATAGAAAGAGTCTGGAAGTTTTCCTTCTGTTTCTATTTTTTGAAATGGCTTCAGGAGAGTAGGTATTATTTCTTCTTTGAATTCCCCAGGGAATCCATCAGGTCCTGGACTGGGAGGTTTTAATCACTGCTTCAATCTTGTTACTAGTTATTGGTCTATTTAGGTTGTCAATTTCTTCCTGCTTCATTCTTGGAAGCTTATAGGAATGCATCCATTTCTTCTAGGTTGCTTAATTTATTGACATAAAGCTGTGATAATAATTTCTGATGGTTGTTTCTATTTCCTTGGTGTTAGTTGTGATCTCCTCACTTTTATTCATAATTTTATTAATTTAGGTCCTTTCTCTTTTCTTTTGGATAAGTCTGGCCAGTGGTTTATCGATTTTATTAATTCTTTCAAAGAACCATCTTCTAGTTTCTTTAATGTGTTCTACTGTATTTCTGGCTTCTAATTCATTGATCTCTGCTCCAATCTTAATTATTTCCCTTCTCATGTGTGGGTTAAGTTTAATTTGTTGTTGATTCCCCAGATCATTAAGGTGTAAAGATAGTTTGTGTATTCGGGATTTTTCCTGGTTTTTTTTTTTGAGTTGAGGCTTTGATGGCTATGCATTTCCCCCTAAGGACCACCTTTGCCGGATCCCATAGGTTTGGGATCAATGTGTCTTCATTCTCATTGGTTTCCATGAATTGATTAAGTTCTTCTTTGATTTCCTGGTTGACCCAAACAATCTTGAGCAGGATGGTCTTTAGCTTCCAAGTGTTTGAATTTCTTCCAAACCTTTTCTTGTGATTGAGTTCCAGTTTCACAGTATTGTGGTCTGAAAATAAGCAGGGAATAATCTCAATCTTTTGATATCAGACCTGATTTGTGACCTATGTGGTCTATTCTGGACAAAGTTCAATGTGCGCTCACGAAGAATGAGTATTTGGTTGCTTTAGGGTGGAATATTTTGTATATATCTATGAGGTCCATCTGGTCCACTGTGTCATTCAAAGCTCTTGTTTCTTTGTTGATTGTCTGCTTAGTTGATCTGTCTATTGCTGAGAGTGGAGTGTTAAAGTCTCTTTTTGAACACAAAATTATCAGTAGGTCTCTTTGTTTTGGTTAACAGTTTGCTTATGAACTTGGTTGCTCCCATGTTGGGGACATATTTACAATTGTTAGATCTTCTTGCTGGATAAACCCTCTAAGAATGATATAGTGTCCTTCGGTGTCTCTAACTATAGTCTTTAGCTTAAAATCTAATTAGTATGTTCTGAGAATTGCTATTCCACCTTTCTTTTTTAAAAAAAATGTAATTAAATTTAATTTTTTAAATTTAATTTAATTTTTTCATT
Source organism: Mustela lutreola (assembly GCF_030435805.1). Lineage (NCBI taxonomy): Eukaryota > Metazoa > Chordata > Mammalia > Carnivora > Mustelidae > Mustela > Mustela lutreola. The sequence goes on from NC_081295.1 coordinate 74,189,489, forward strand.
TTTTCAGTGCTTTCTTTTGAGGTCCATTGGTAGGAAGACAGTTCCCCATCCCTTCACTTTGTGTCTATATGTGTCTTAGGTTCAAAAATGAGTCTTATGTAGACTGCATATGTATGGGTCCAGTCTTTTTATCCAATCTACAACCCTGTGCCATTTTATGGAAGCATTTAGGCAGTTCACTTTGAGAGTGATTATTGACAGATAAGATTTTATTGTCATCATGTTGCCTGTGAAGTCCTTGTATCTATGGATTGTCTCTCTACATCTCTGTTCTGTAACACTTTTGGGGTCTTTCTCCTTTTATAGAACCTCCCTTAATATTTCTTGCAAGGCCAGCTTAGTGGTCACATATTCTTTCAGTCTCTACCAGTTCTGGAAGCTTCTTATCTGTCCATCTATTCTGAATGACAGCCTTGCTGGATAAAGAATTCTTGGCTGCATATTCTTCTCATTTAGTACCCTGACTATGTTTTGCCAGCTGCTTCTGGCTTGCCAGAAGGATAGGTCTGACTTTATTCTGACTTCTGGCTTGCCTGTGGACAGGTATGACTTTATTCTGATATTCCTCCCTCTGTACATAAGGAATTTCTTCCCCCTAATTGCCCTTAAAATGGCTTCCTTGGTTTTAAGTTTTGTGAATTTTACTGTTACTTGCCTGGAGGTTGATCTGCCCTCATTGATCTTAGGGGTTGTCCTCTCTGCCTCTAGGACATGATAACTTCTTTTATTCCACAGATTAGGGAGTTCTTAGCTATGATTTTTGTCAAATATATCTTCTAGTCCTCTCTCTTTCTCTTCACCCCTCAGGAATCCCAATAATTCTGACATTGGAATGTTTCATGGCATCATTTATTTCTCTAATTCTGTTTTCATGGATTTTAAGCTGTTTGTTCCAAGCCTCCTCCAGCTTCTTCTTTTCTAACAGTTTGTCTTCAAGATCACTAATTCATTCTTCTGCCTCATTTACCCTAACTGTTAGAGTATATAGATTAGATTGTATCTCAATGATAGCATTTTTAAGTTCTCCCAGATCTGCTCTCACTTTTGCCCTTAACATATCTATGTTGCTATCAATAGTTTTCTCCAGCCTAACTATTGTCTTCATAACTGCTACTCTGAAGTCTATTTCTGACATCTTGCTTAGATCCATATCCATTATAACTGCCAGAGAGGCCATTGTCTCCTCCTTGTCATTCTGTTGAGTTGTGGTTGAGGGGATGTACAGCTGAAAATATCAACCACTATCCAGGCTAAGTGCACCTTGGGAAGTTTCAGAGCAATCAGATATCACCAAGAATAAAGAGAAGAAAAAACACACACACACACACACTCTGCCAAAATGAGCCCCAAGAATAACATTTATAAAGTACAAAACCAAAAAACAAACAAACAAAAAGACTGACAAAAGAAAAAAAAGGAGAGATGATGGGAAGATGGTTATAATCCCTTGATGTGGTCAAGGAAGGGTATTTCAGTTCCACCTGGGTGTATCTTGTTATCTATGTTAGAGAACCCAACTTTCCAGAGATACAGGGAAATTAAAACTGATATCTATATAAAGGTAGTATTGAATAGGGAAAAAAGGACTACATTGAAGCTTATAGCTATATATATTTTAAAAAGGAAAAAGGAAAAAAGTATATGTATGAAAGAGTTCAAGTTAAAAAGTTACTATGGGATATGTTGTATTAAACATCTCTTGAAATGGTAAGTAGATTAAAAAAAAGAACAAGAATCTAGATTAGATTGTATCTCAATGATAGCATTTTTAAGTTATTTCTCTTTAAAAAGAGAGAGAGGGGCACCTGGATGGCTCAGTGGGTTAAAGCCTCTGCCTTCAGCTCAGGTCAAGATCTCAGGGTCCTGGGAGCCTCAGCAGGGAGCCTGCTTCCTCCTCTCTCTCTGCCTGCCTCTCTGCCTACTTGTGATCTTTGTCTATCAAATAAATAAATAAAATCTTTAAAAGAGAGATTGAGAGAGAGAGAGAAGTTCTATCTAAGAAATTACAGGCTGTGAGGCAATACCAGGGGCTTAATATATTGTTTTCACGTGGTGTTGGGATTTTACAGTTTTATGGGGACCCTGTGGTTGTGGTCCTCTAGTTCTTTCTTTCTTTCCTCTTGTCTTCTGGGGGAAGGGCCTGCTTCATTGTTTTTCATTCAATCCTGCTTGGGTGGAGCTGCTCTGCCTCCAGTCTAGAGGCTAGGCTCCTTGGAAAATTTTTCAGGCTTTTGTTCTCTGGAGGCTTTTGTTCTCCTGTGGTTTTTTGGTGTCTTTTTGGAGAGTCAGAGCAAAGTAAACTATCTGTACCCAGACCCCTACCTCAGAGAGAAGCTGCAGACTGCTCATCTCTGAATCCTCCAGAACACACAGTCTCCCCCTCAGTAAGCACCTTAGAATACTGCAGCCTCCCACAGGCAGTATGCACTCCCAGCAACCCTCTCAGCTTGCCCGGTTCCCCCAGCTGCTGTTCCTGGGACGCTGACTCGCATCCACACTGGGACCTTTCAGGTGCAGCAGCTAAAGCTGGTCCTGGGACTGTGGGCTAAGGTCTGCACCTGTGGCCCCCAGGTCCCAGCAATTGTCCCTTAAGCCCCTTTGTTCTCTTCGAATGCTATTATCATTCCCTTCCGACACAGGTCTCCAAGCTATCCCTGCTCCCCGAGTGCAGGGCACTTTCACATTGGGATATTACTTTCCAGTGGTTCGCTTCTGGTGGCTCCCTCCCCCTCTGTTTATCCTCTGATATCTTTCTGTGCAATCCCAACTCTGTCCTTTGTACCTCCAGACTGATGATCCTCTGCCACCGAAGAAATCCAGAAGTATATAATCTTATATCTTAGGCTGATTTCATGTGTGCTCACAGTGTTCTGGTAGATATCCAGCTCAATTCAGGGGACTGGTTGAAATAAGTTTCCCTACTCCTCTGCCATCTTGCCCCGCTCTTCTAATAGTGGTTTTTAAATCTTAAATAATGATTTTTTTTTATCTTTTTTTATGACATATATTATATGTAAAAAGAAAACAGTACTGTTAATTATTCCTTAATAATTTCTTAGTCCTCAATAAGACATTCATAGGGAGTTAAGTAAGCATAATGTTCAAAAGGATTTTTTCTGGCAATTTAGAGTAGGATCTTAAACAATTGATTTCCTAACTGGGACCCAACTGGAGTGCAAGCTCTTTAATAGTTCTTTATAGAGCCTGAAATCGACACAGTGTTAAATACACATGAACATGACTTAAATATTTGTTCAGGATATGGATCAATGACTCAATAACCCAGTGAATGAATGTATGAATAAACAAATGAAAGTGATTGTAGTCTTTATGTGCCTTTCTTCTTCTGGAGCTACCTGGGAGAAATTACTTATTAGAACTTTATTTGAGACTCCTTAGTTGCAATTCTAGAATGAATGATTTATTGTTTATAAAACCATATGAGATACTAGGTGAAAAGCCCTACATAAATGTGATATATTATTTTATTCATTGTGACTCTTAGAATAATCTGAAAGACTCATAACATATCATGATTCCCAAAGCAGCTGACAAACTTGGTTAGCTTGGTGTATTGGTTTTTAACAAATCAAAGTGAAATTGGGAGAAAAAAATCATATCCAAAGTTATTCCATATAAACTGAGACTTACCAGACTTACGAGGCCCAATGAATAATATTTGCTTTCATTTAAAAATTATATAATCCAACCATAGAATGTTTACATAGGAAAATTAAATATAGTTATTATTAATTTATACCATGGGGCCATGATTAATGTTTTTTCTGCCCCAAGACTTTATTTTTTTTCCTCCTTTTCTCAAACATGTTTGGCATTTAGAAGTTTTAAAGTAATTTCCCCCTTTGGCTTCACCTGGGGTCTCCGCTGTCCCAGAACCTCCTCCTGACCTCAGTGTTGTGTTTTCATTTAAAATAGGGCATGTCTATAAATGTCAGCAATACAGAGCAATTAGAAGTTTGAAAAGGGCTGTAACATAAACCAGCATTATAGTGAAATGGATATTGCCTTAAGCTGCCTGCAATTCGCTTGCTGTTGGAAAGACAATATCCTGCCATTCTCCCATGGTGGCCTTCAATTGAACACATTTGGCTGAGGATTGACCCATTATTAAGATAAGTCTCTGCCTGGTTTGAAACAATGAAGAAACACAGAGAGAGTGAAGCCAGCAAATTGGTCTAGTAGTCGGCCAGCACTGGGCAGAAATGTGACACCGAATTAGAGCTTAATAGCTGTCTGTGGTGCTATCTGTGAAATCCAATGCTGTCCTGGTTCCCCCTGAACTGGATGGTAGGTGCATGCTGTTTGGGCTTGCCTAAAGTTTTCAGGGTTTAGAAGGAATTGCTGTCTGTATATTTAGCTATGTGCTTCTGTTATTTTCATTTTTAATATCACCATAAGCAGCAACAGCAAAAGTCCAACACTTCTGACATTAACTTAATTTTATTTATTTTCATTTCCTCTACTGCTAAGAATCCCGATCACAAACTACTTTTTGCAGTTAGAAAATGGGATATGTTTCTAGGCAAGGCATATCATATTGTTTTAATTTACCCACTTCCAAAGATGCTCGACCTTTGTGCACTCACAGTGCTTTCTTTTGCTAGCTTGAGGCCTTTTGACACACTGTCAGCTGGGCTCTGGCTCGCCCCATGTGACCTCAGAGCAAACTCTCCAACAAGATAAGGTTGCTGTTGAAAGTGTCTCTTGGGCTTGCAAACTTGGTCCTGCCTGTTCTGGTGTTTAGAGGGATAACACAATGCAAAAGAGTACCAAGCTAACGTGTATTCCTTTCCAGACTCTATCTACCCTTTGTTGGGATTTATATTTTTTAAGACCATATGAAGTTTGGTGGTAAGGTAAGGAGAAAGTTTGGGAGACAACCTACAGATTGCCTATTCTTTTGCTGTTATGGTGAGTCATTTTAATTAAATGTATCTCTGGTGAGGTGTTTCCATGATCCTGCCTTTTAGTTCCTAACAACATTTCATCTCGTCAAACTCAGCTTTGTAAAACTCATATGCAAAGCTGAACTGAAATGAGGGAATGTAATTGAGTGGGAGGGAAACCTATATCATTGGTCTGCTTGTAAAAAATTGTTTCTGTGCTGGCTATGAGCTATAGTTTTGGCTTTCTTAGGAAAGACTTTTAAAAATCCTTGCTGTCAACAGGCTTTTGAGGTTTTCCAGACTTCAGGGAAAGTTAAATAGACCATGAAAAATATAAGAAAGTATGCCCAGGCCATGAGAATTGGGAGAAACTAGAATGGTCCGCAAAGGAAGTTGGCTGAATCTCTCTTGCTGGAAGTTTAGTAACATTTGAGGACCTGCACCATTTTGTTTGAGATGGCTTAGGGGACATGGATGCTAGAGTGCCTAAAATAATTTAAATGCCAACTTTTTCTAGGCAAGTATGTGGATTAAACACCATTCCAAGGTCAAGGTCACCACTCTATTCCAGATTCAATGTAAATGCTTCGTTTTCACTTTCTTGGCACGTTTTTCTGTACAACTACATACAATTAATTCTGAACAGATCTATAATGCTCTTTTATAATGAGTACAGTATTTCTACTTCTCACTAAATGAAGAAATTGACTTCAGAGATAACTGGAATGATACGAGAGACTTCATTAACCAAGATATTTCTGCATCACTGAGACCATAGAAATCACTAAAACGCTAAAATTGGAATCACCCAAATTGCATTGTTTTCATTATATGCCTACTTCTCAGTATTCTGTTACCTTTTTACATATGCTTTGTCAACTCCAACTTCCACATGACAGCCATTCTAAAATTTTCTGTAGCATTTGAAAACTCTCTAACACACATTTGCTTTCCTCCCCTTAATCAATGGATTCACTCTCACAGACAAAGAGCATAGAATACACTCAGAACTTCCTCAAAATTTTGGCTCCAAAACAATCTATATCTCTATACATCACTTCTTCCTCTCAAAAGAAAGGTACATTTTACCTCTGATGATTTACAAGTAAACTTCCACTTGGTTATTTGCTTCTTCCCAGTTCTTAGGTCTTGTTCATCAGTGGCTTCCTCTTTTCCTTACATGACTAGAAAGTTACGTGAATTCTTATTTCACATTCTTGCCAAATTTGGTACTTCTGATCTTTTAAAGTTTTAGTCATTTTGGTATGTAGTCGTTGTCTCCTTGTATTTTCAATCTGTGTTTTCCTGAATATTACTAAGTTAACACATTAACAATGTCTATTGATCACTTGGATGTTATCTTTTTGAAATACCTGTTCTTGGGGTGCCTGGGTGGCTCAGTGGGTTAAAGCCTCTGCCTTCGGCTCGTGATCCCAGTGTCCTGGGATTGAGCCCTACATTGGGCTCTCTGCTCAGCGGGAGCCTGCTTCCTCCTCTCTCTCTGCCTGCCTCTCTGCCTACTTGTGATCTCAGTCTGTCAAATAAATAAATAAAATCTTAAAACCTCAAAGTTACCTTTGAGGTAACTTTCTTTTTTCTGATATTCCAAAACATTTTATGTAGTCCTTACCATTGTTTCCTCTATATACTTCTGTATCTTATATACCTTATTCTCTTATTCTGGCTGTTCTTTTCCTGATCTTTCTTTTAGGCTATTAATTATCTCTTTAATTGTGTTAATCTGTTAGCAAAGCCACCTATTAAATTCTTAATTTTGTTTTATTGAATTTCTCAGTTTAGAATTTCTATCTGGATGCTTTTAATATTTTCAAGTTCTTTCATCAATTTCTATTTTGTCTTTAATCCCATGGACAGCATTTGAAGTTATTTTAATATCTCTATCCATAACTGTCAATTTCTGAAGCCCCTGTGGGTCTTCTCTGTTGTTTGCTTTTTCTTTTTTATTGCTGTTTTGTCTTTGCTCATGTTGCCTTGTCTTCTAGTATGGCTGGTTATTTTGATCATGTGGAAGATCTCAGATTTAAGTATTTTGTAGATAGAATTTGAAGACTAGAACAACATTATTGTATCACAAAAAGATTCTAAATTTGAGTGTGTTTTTGCCAGGTTCTTATGTTCTGGAGGATGCCTGGTGATATTACGGATGATACACCATTAATAAATATCTTTAATCTGATTTAAGAGACAGGTGATTCAGAGAAACTTCAGTGCTCTGAGAAGAATGGTCAGTTTTTGGTTTACTGTTCCACCTAGAGGGCAGCTTTTTAAGGTACCAGACTAAAGTGTAAAGAATTCATTGAAGGCATTTACCTTGGTAGACTATGGATTCAAGATCTTGTAGACCTGTAAGGCTGTCAAAAGCACAGCCCACACTCTTAGAAGCTTTCTTTGTAATCGTCAAACTCTCCCATGATAAAATAACCCTAAATTCCGTGCTTACCTTTGTGGGTCTCTTTCCTTATTTTAGATCCTTTATTATCATGCTAGTTCTCTGGTTTATTTTAGAATGTGATTCTTTAGTTTTTAAAATATTTTATCTAGATTTTCTAATTATTTTCAGTCAGAGACAAATTGTTTCATCTTCCCTTAGTGGGAATACCTTACTCCTCCCTTACTGCTTTTATACTGCTATTTCTTGGTTTTATCATTTAAATATTTCTTGGAAGACTCCTTTTCCTGGGCGCCTGGGTGGCTCAGTGGGTTAAGCCGCTGCCTTCGGCTCAGGTCATGATCTCAGGGTCCTGGGATCGGGTCCCGCATCGGGCTCTCTGCTCAGTGGGGAGCCTGCTTCCTCCTCTCTCTCTGCCTGCCTCTCTGCCTACTTGTGATCTCTCTCTGTCAAATAAATAAATAAAATCTTTAAAAAAAAAAAAAAAAAAAAAAAGACTCCTTTTCCTCTGTGCTGCCTCTATGCCTCTCTGGAACTATGTTCTTGATCTTCTCTTTAAAATATTTCTGGGTCTTTTAATCTAGTCACCAGCTTTCAATTACCAGACTAACTATATGGAGCCAAAATCTACATTTTTATCCAGATCTCTTTCTTTTAAGTAAAACACTCAATTTCCAGTAGTCCACTAGATGTATCCACCTAAATAACTTGAAGATACCTGTCTTTAATGTATAAATCAACATTTTTATTAGCCTATTCCTATCCCTGGCTAGGAGTTAATCATAATGCTATATTATTTAATTTCTGGATAGGGTCATCAACAAATGTTACCATCTCTTAATAATATTACCACTTTTCCAAATTTGGATGCTCTGTTATTCTTTCTCTGACTTTCTGCTCCCAATCTAATTAATCATTAAATCATACTGATTTTTCTTCCTAATACTTCTCTAGTCAACCACCCTTGGAAAGAAAACAAAAACCAAAAACTACTTTAGAGATGTATAGGTCAATTCCTCTGACAACAGTGACACTGCAATGTTTAGTGAATGATCTAAGGTATATTACCTAACAACTTTGTGTTTCTGTTTCCCTGTTTGCAAATGGGCATGATAATGCTAATACCCACCTAGAGTAGACTACATGCATTGCCATAACCTTTTCTTCCTCAGTCTACCCTTCCCTTTGCAATGTAACTTTGCAAAATCTATCACTAAGACATGAGGTTGATTTTCCCATCTGAAATAAGGGCTAGACTGTGACCTGCTTTGGTCAGTAGGATGAAGAAGATATGTGTATCAGGTCTTAAGAGGCACTTAATGCTACTAGTCTCTGAAAACTTGACCAACTATTATGTGAATAAGACTGAGCCAGTCTTCTAGGGAAAGAAATATCATGTGCAAACCTTCCTGACTGAAGCCATGATAGATCAGCCAGTCCCCAGTCAACCAGGCAAATGACTAAAGAGTATGTGTGATGCAAGCCAAAATCAGAAGAACTGCCAATTTAGAGACTTATTTACTAAATAAATGATTGTTGTTTTAAAGTACTGTGTCTTGACTTATTATCCAGAAAAAGTCAATTGATAACACTACTTCATAGGGTTACAGTGAAGATTAAATGAGTTAGTATAAAGTGCTTAAAGCATTGTCTACTACATAGTAATCATTATTTATTTTATTTATTGACTTACATATTTATTTAGTAGGCTCCACGTCCAGTGTGGCCCTAACATGGGTTCAGAACTCACAACCCTGAGATCAAGATCTGAGCTGAGATCATGAGTTATATGCTTAAGCAATTGAGACATCTGGGTTCCCCCACAGTAAGCATTATTTAAATGCTAGTTATTATTATTCTCTGCCTCTCTATCCCCACTGCTATGACTTTTGACTCATTACCTATTACTGATTAATTGTTTCTTTTGCTACTAATCTTTTACCTCTCAAGTCCATCCTCCACAATTGCCTCCTGAGTGCTCTTCTAAAACAAAGTTCAGTCATGTCCATTTCCTCTCTAAAACTGAACTGAACTTTTGATAGTTACACTTAAATACAAACTCTTTAGGGTACAAGAAGCTTAAAGAATACATGAAACTGGAATATATATGGGACCTGAATTCTCTTTTAAGAATGAGAAATTGTATATTGATTATTTTTGTACTTTATTAACTGTAGATTTGATGCTTGTTAATTAATCATAGTACTATTTGTTAGAAGAATAGTAGAAGCACAAAGTTTTCCATAGTGAATTTTATTTTGATTGAACTAAGCAAGATTTGGAATGTAGTTCCTGAAACATAAAAATTTGGATTCCTTTTATAAATTCATGGTTGATAAAATTAAAAAGTATTCTCTAACCATCATAAAATTATTGAAACCTAGAGCCTTATTTTGTTTTATCTTACTAGAGGTCAATCTGGTTTTGCTTTACCTAACTTGGAGGTTAAAAAAATACCTATGAACTCTGTTTATAACTGAAATCATTACTTTTTAAAGCTTTTCCAATGTTTTAAATGAACATGATTTCTTTTATTTTTGAGGTCATATAGTAAATGATAACAGGCTAACTTCAGATATGTAGTAAACCATCAGGTTATACTATGTAATAATATAAGATATAGGTTCAAAATGGAGTCTAATATATAGTTACCAATTTTTAAAAAAGATTTTATTTATTTATTCGACAGAGATCACAAGTAGGCAGAGAGGCAGGCAGAGAGAGAGGGGGAAGCAAGCGCCCTGCTGAATAGAGAGCCTGATGTGGGGCTCAATCCCAGGACCCTGAGATCATGACCTGAGCCAAAAGCAGAGGCTTTAACCCACTGAGCCACCCAGGTGCCCCTATAGTTATCAAATTTTTGTTATGAGGAACCTCTGCCTATTAATATAAGCCAACTTGCCCAAACATGCATAGATGATTACTGAGGAAGCCTCTGGGCTTGACCCTGTGAAGGTCAATGCTAAAATTTTGACTCTAACTCATTTCTTCCATATTTTAAATGGAGATATTAAAAGTGCCCAAGAGAGGGGACCACTATGTTGATAGATGAAGATCCTGAGTTCACCTTCTCTCACAGACACCAAACCCAAAGTTACATGGAGATCATTTCCCTCTGAAAAAAGATCTGTAAACTACATGAACTGCCCTACACAACAAAGGGTGAAAGGGCTACATTGTGATGGGTATGAGAGGCAGAGACATGGTCTCACATGTAGAAATACACAGTAGAGAGGGATTTTACCAAAGGTGCCTCTCCTGGTGGAATGAAGGATTAGTACCCAAGATCAGGCACCCTGGTCCCAGGGATCTGCTCCCAAAAGATGAACTGCCAGAATGTCATTAGGAGATCAATGGGGCTGATGTCCAGGGGTCCCAAAGTGCTATAGGAAACTGGGATTCTCCTCTTGGAAGATTCATGTATGGTTTTACTCACCCCAAGACCCAGGGAAAAAACATCACTTTGAAAAGTGCCTGGATTATATATGAAGGCAATTCATTTGCTGATTGGGGGCACTGACCAAAGGGATGGTGGACATTGGAGATATTCTATGGAGATAGAGTCACTGGTGGATGCCATTGTCGCATTTTCCACATAGTTTGCTAACACAAGTGACAAGCTTGAATGCAGTGCCTTCTACTGCCTTGCTGGGATGGGCAAAGGTGAGGATCAGTGGCACTTGCTGAGACCAGAGAGCATGGGTAGTTGCAGTGCTTCTCTCCTTTGCTTGAGTAGACAAATGCAAATGGTCATGACGTTCTTCCACTCCCTATCTAAGTCTGTGAGAATAGGTGGTTGCAAAACTCTTTGGGCCCCTGGCTGGGGCTGTCAAGTACAAACAGTCATGACATTCTTAAATTTTCAGTCTAACACTGGCACACAAGCACACATAAGGCATTCTCCAACTGAATTGTTAAAGCCCATGGGCATGAATAGAAAAGACATTTTCCTGATACCCTTTTGAAGTTGGTGAAGATGTCCCAGATGAATTGCTAATGCCAGTAAAAGTATACAATCAAACAGGCTCTGACTGCATGGCTCTGGTGGTGAAAAGGGCTGGCATTCTTGAGCTCCACAGGACTAAAAAAATTAGAAAGACAGCTCTTGGCAGGCTACCACTACTAGGGCACTGCAGCAATATCAGCCTAAAACACAACCCAAGTTTTTCTATTAAAACAAAACAAAACAAAACAAAAACAAACAAACAAACAAACAAACTTATTTACTTAGCCTAGAGCTTCTGCCCAAGGAACAGCCTTCAGGTTTCCTACATATTTAAAGCTAGGGAGGTGCTCCCAGAAAACAAGCAGGGAGACACCATCCTGTACACTTCCTTGGCCTCAGTATAGCTTGATGACACTTACTAGAAAGAGCTCCAATTTTTGGCAACAATTCTCCAGGGGATATCTCAGACCTTCTAGTCTAGAGGCCAGCAGAGATATGACTGTGGACCACAGGACTAAATATATTCACATACTTTAAGCACTGCTACCTGAGGATCTTACTTCCAATCATTCTGAATCTAGGTGCTCAATAAGAATCCTCCCTTTGGATGACTGACAGGTCTTGACACTTCCCAATAATGGGAACATATCAAGAATAAAACAGGAAATTTAGACAGCTACAAAGGTCTAAGAGGTGACCAAAAGCTAGGACAAAGGGGAATGAAAATTAACACCCACACAAGGCCACTCCTTCAAGACTAAGAGAGGTAGCTGTTACAACCAATTCTTAGAAACAAACACAGAGTCTAGCAAAATGAGAAAACAGGGAAAGATGTACCAAATGAAAGAACATGACAAAACCTCAGAGAAAGACTTAATAATAAGAGAGAAGTAAGCTACCTGATAAAGAACACAAAGTAATGGACATAAAGATGTCTACTAAGCTCAGGAGAAAAACAGATGAACACAGTGAGAATTTCAACAAAGATTTTGAAATATGAAAAAGTAACAAACAGAAGTAAAAAAACATAAAAAAGTAACAGAGAGAGATAAAGAACACAATAACTGAACTGAAAAGTATAGTAAAAGTGTTTAACAATGGACTCAATAAAGTAGAAGTATAGATGAGCAATCCGGAATATAAAGCAATAACATCTAGACAGAACAGCGAAAAGAAAAAAAGATTAAAAATAAATATCACTTGGGACACCTGGGTGGCTCAGTTGGTTAAGCAGCTGCCTTTGGCTCGGGTCATGATCCCAGGGTACTGGGATTGAGTCCCACATTGGGCTCCTTGCTCAGTGGGGAACCTGCTTCTCTCTCTGCCTCTGCCTGCCACTCTGCCTGCTTGTGCTTTCTGTCTCTCTCTGTCTCTCTCTCTGACAAATAAATAAATAAAATCTTAAAAAATATCACTTAAGGAATCTCTCTGACAACATCAAGTAGAATATTTGCATTTTAGGGGAGAAGAGAGAGAGAGAGAAAAAAACAAATTGTTATATATAAAGGAAATCACATAAAGCTATCAGATTTCTGAGCAGAAACTACAAACCAGAAGAAAGTGGCATGATTTATTTAAAGTACTGAAAGGAAGAAAAGAAAATGCAAGCAAGAATACTCTACCTGGCAAGATTATCATTCAGATCTGAAGGAGCAATAACAAGTTTTCTAGCTAAGCAAAAGCTAAAGGAGCTCCTCACTACTAAAGTAGTCTTTTAAGAAATATTAAAAGGACTTTTTTAAGCTGAAAAGAAAATCCATTAATTAATAACAAAAAAAAAAAAACAAAAGTAAAATATCTTATTGGAAAATGTAAATATATAGTAAAGGTAGTGGATCAATCACTTATAAAACTAAAAAGAAGTTTAAGAGAAAAAAGTAGCAAAATTAACTAAAATTACAATAATTAGTTAAAGGATACATAAAAAGATGTAAAAAGTGACAACCGAAATATAAAATGGGGGTGAGGAAGTAAATACTTAGAGTTTTGGAATGTGTTCAAAGTTAAGTTGCTACCAACTTAAAATAGAATGTTATTTACGTAGGATGGTATATGTGAGCCTCATGGTAACCATAAAACAAACCCTAATAGTAAATACACAAAAGGAAATGAGAAAAGAATCTAAACATAACACTAAAGGAAATCATTAAACCAAAAAGAAAGAGAAAGAGAAAAAGGGAACAGAGAACTACCAAAACAGCCAGAAAACAATTTAAGAAATGGCCATAAGTACCTAGATATCAGTAATTACATTGAATTTAAATGGACCAAATAATAAAATCAAAAGACACAGAATGGCTGAGTGGATTTAAAAATAAAAAAGACATATCTATATGTTGCTTACAAGAGACTCATTTCAGAAGTAAGGGCACACAAATAAAATGGAAAAAGATATTTCATGCAAATTGAAACAAAGAGAAAGCTGACAGAGCTATACTTATGTCTGGCAAAATAAACTTTAAAACAAAGATTGTGGAACACTTGGGTGGCTCAGTGGGTTAAGCCTCTGCCTTCAGCTCAGGTCATGATCTCAGGGTCCTGGGATCAAGCCCTGCATCAGGTTCTCTACTCAGCAGGGAGCCTGCTAACCACCCCCCCCACCCGCCACCGCTGGCCTCTCTGCCTAGTTGTGATTTCTGCCTGTCAAATAAGTAAATAAAATCTTAAAAAAATAAATAAACATTATAATAAAAAACAAAGAGGGTCACTATATAATGATAGAAGAGTCAATCCAACAAAAATATATAACATTTATAAATATATATATATGCACCCAACATAGGGGCACCAAAATGTAAAAGCAAATATTATATCTAAGAGGAGAAATTGACAGTAATATAATAATAGTAAGGAATTTAAAACCCCACTTATATCAATAGGTCATCCAGACAGAAAATCAATAAGGAAACATTGACGTTAAATAGCACATTAGCCCAGATGGACTTAATAGATATATACAGAGCATTCTATTCAAAAATAGCAGAATGCACACTTTCCTCAAGTGCATATGGAACATTCTTCAGGATAGATCACACAAAACAGTCTCAGTAAATTAAAGAAGATTGAAATCATATCAAGCATCTTTTCTGATAACAATGGTATAAAACTAGAAACATCTGTAGAAAAACTACAGATACATGGAGATTAAGCAATATATTACTGAAAAATTACTGAGTCAGAAAAAAATCAAAGGAGAAATTAAAAAAAAAAACCTGTAGACTAATGAAAACAGAAATATGACATACCAAAATCTATGCGATCCAGGAAAAGTGGTTTTAAAAGGGGAATTCATAGTAATATAAGCTTACCACAAGAACAAAAGAATTCTTTTTTTTTTAAATTTTTTATTTTTTATAAACATATATTTTTATCCCCAGGGGTACAGGTCTGTGAATCACCAGGTTTACACACTTCACAGCACTCACCAAAGCAAGAATTCTTAAATAAACAATTTAAATTTACACCTGTTGAAACTAAAATAAGAAAAATAAACAAAGTTCGTTAATGGAAAAAAGAAAACAATAAACATTGGAGTAGAGATAAGTGAAATAGAAACTTAAAAAAAAAATAGAGAAGATCAATAAAATTGAGAACTGGTTCTTCAAAAAGATAAACAAAATTGATCAACCTTTAACTAGGCTGACCAAGAGAAAAAAAGAGATTAAATCAAATCAGAAATGAAAAAAGAGTAGTTAAAAATAATGCCAAAGAAATACACAGGATTATAAGAGATTACTATTAACAATTATATACCAATAAATTGGACAACCAAGAAGAAATGGATAGTTTTCTGGAGATTTACAATCTTCAAAGACAGTAATATCTGACTAGACCAATTACTAGTAAGGAGATTGAATCAGTAATCAAAAACCTCAAAATAAACAAAAATCCAGGACCAGATGGCTTTAGTGATGAATTCTACCAAACATTAAAAAAGCTTTCATATCTATCCTTCTCAAACTCTTCCAAAATATTGAGAAGAAGGGAAAGCTCCCAAACAATTTTTATAAGGCCAGAATTAGCCTGATACCAAAACCAGACAAAGACACCACACATCCAAAAAAGTTATAGGCCAATATACCTGATGAATATAGACACAAAAATTCTCAATAAAATATTAGCAAACCAAATTCAAAAATACATTAAAAAGATAATATACAATGATCAAGTGGGATTTAGTCCAGGGATGCAAGGATGATCCAACATTTGCAAATCAATTGACATGATATACCACATTAACACAATGAAATATAAAAATCACATTATCACCTCAATAGATGTGGAAAAAGCATTTGACAAAATTCAACATCCATTTTTGATTAAAAACTCTCCATGAAGTACATATGAAAGGACCATACCTCAACATAATAGAGGCCATATATAACAGGCCCACAGCTAACATCATACTTAATGACGACAAGCTGAAAATATTTCCTCTAAGATCAGGAATAAGACAAGGATGCCACTCTTGCCATTTGTATTCAACATATTGGAAGTCCTTGCCAGAGCAATTAGGCAAGAAAAAGAAATAAAAATAAAAGGCATCTGGATTGGAAAGGAATAAGTAAAACTGTCACTATTTGCAGATGACATTATATTATACATTGAAAATTCTATTAAAGACTCTTATCAAAATCTGTTAGAACTTATAAATGAATTTAGCCATCTAAAGAATGAAATCTTGTCATTTGCAATGACATGGATAGAACTAGAGTGAAATAAGTCAGTTAGAGAAAGACAAATACCATATGATTTGACTAATATGTAGAATTTAAGAAACAAAAGAAACAGATGAATATGTTAGGGAAGGGAAATAAAATAAGATAAAAACAGAGAGGAAGACAAACCCTAAGAGACTATTAACTATAGGGAACAAAACTGAGGGTTACTGGAGGGGAGGGGAGTAGGGGAATGAGCTAAATGGGTGATGGACATTAAGGAGGGCACTTGCTTTGATGAGCTCTAAGGGTTATATGTAAGTGATCAATCACTCAATTCTACTCCAAAACCAATACTAAACTATCTGTTAACTAACTTGAATTTAAATAAAAAACAACAGCACAAAAACTAGTGTATACCCTAGATTACGCCTATTAGGAACAACAGTTGATTTGCTTTAGCTTGGTTCTCTGTGTTACTATAATTTTGAAATTCCCTTAGCAATCATCTGCTTTTATACCATTTTTTCTTTAATTGAATAATTTTGGAAAATACATAAGATATACTTTAGTTCAAGATCAGAAGTTCTGTTTCCAAACAGCAACTTATATATACAGAACTGGGCTTGAGAATCTTAAAACGAGACAATCATGCATATTTGCTTTCTTATATTAAAGTATCAAGGTATAAAATAAAGATGAGAGGAAAGCAACTTATAATCATATAGCCTTTCCCTTTCCCTTTCCCCTTTTATAGAAGTAGCATTTTAATTTTTTATTTTTTATAAACATATATTTTTAATCCTAACATTTTAAAGTTTACAAAGCCCTTCTTCTTACGTCATCAGGATGAACCTAGGAATAATGTTCCAATAGCATATATGTCAAACCATGATAGAGAGATTAATTGTATATTAAGTGCAAGAGAAGTAGATGGTGCTAAATGCTGCTTAATAAAAGCTCATGATTTCTTGAAGCTTTCTGGTCCACATTGGAGAAGAAGAGAACAGTAATTAAAAAAAAAGTTAGGCACAGTGATCTGTGGGAGTAGTAATCTGAGAATTTGTGCCTTGAATATTTTTCTTTCTTTGGATACATAAAGTAGCAGAGCATGACTCCATGTGGGTTGGTTCCACTTTGTATTTTGGCTTTTGTATTCCAAAATGGAATAGTTTTCCTTGGCAGACTCAGCAGTAGAGTAAGTCTAGAGTAGGTGAGTGCATATGTATTTTTTTTTTTTAAAGGAGAATGGGGATTTGCACAATGACCCAGATGTGTGCTCTCTGAACTCCAACTGTCTGTGTTCAAATATGCAATGTGAAGTGAACAGGATTTAAAGAGACCCTTTGGATACCTTGGGGGTATTTCTTGCACAGTGTTTTGGCAGCATGCTCTTCTAGCTGAATTAGATTTATTGCTAAAGCACTAAATCTTCATTATATGTGACAACCTTACTCCCCTGCCGTCCTGGTCCCTTTCCATTCACAGTCTTTTTTTTTTTTTTTTTTAAACCCAACATCTTTTCTTCCCCTTCTCTAGCCCCAAGATTCCAAAATATTCCACATTCCATTCTATCGGAGAGTTAAAATTGCATTAAATTTCTGAATGTGTCATTCACAGATGTCAGAAAGTAGAAAGGATGGTAAAAGTTAAAGATGTCTCATCCAATCCATCAATATTTAGCCAAGAGTGCACTGGAGCTTTTAAAAGTGATCTATATGGCTAGATGCCTGACATAACTCTATCTGTGAGAAGCAGTCACAAACATTCTGGCTAAGCATAGTTACAGGTGAGTACTGAAAAAGAATACTCTCAGGTGTGTGGTCCTGAAGCTGTCACTTTTCTATCCAGCAGTGTAGGCCAGGGTAAGGAGTCAGTACACATGTTCAATGGACTTAACCTCCTGTTGAACTACTCTGGAATGTTTAATAACTTAAAGACTAGACCAGATGCACTTTAGCATAATTGGATAAATTTAGAAATATCAAGAAGACTACTTTTAAAAATTCTACCTATATAGGTAATTCCACCCAGGCCCAAATTGCTTATTATCTGGCTTGTTTAAAAGTTGTAATATTGTATGTTATTTGCCTGCTTAGCACAATAACAATAGATTTGAGGAATATCAATCATTGCATATGGAGTTAGCAAATATACCTTGCCATACCTCATATAGGTATAACATGAGAGTCATTTGTTCATTCACTCACTCATTTATTCATTTAATAAATATTGAATACCTGATATGTGCCAAACACGGTGAGATGTATAATTGTGAACAAGACCAACAAAATATGCCCCTCTCAGTGAGCTTTCATTAACAGGTAAGAGTCAGAGAAGTAAGCAGGCAATTATAAATGTTGAAGAAAGATGGTATGTAAGATATACTAGTAAAAAGGGCTTTAAACTGAGCCTATCTGTGGGGCATGGGGGACAGGAGTAGGGAACAGGAGGATGATGGTTAGACTGAAATCTGAAGGATTAGTAGAGTTAGCCATTTGAAACAGGTGGGGTCTGAGTAAAGGCACATAAAAAGGATTAAAGGTGAGAATGGAAATGACTGGTAGCAACTGAAGGCAGTTCTGTTTGTCTGGAGCATTTACAGCAAGGAGAAAAGAGCAAGAGTTGAGATTCTGAAAGAAAACAGGATGCTTGTTGATGTGAACTTGGCCAGGAACTTTCATTGCACATCTACTGTTCATAGACCATATTTATGGAGCTTCCTGATTCCTACAGAATGCACTTCACCCACCAGTGTGCTTTCAAGCATTAAATGCTGCCTTCAGCTGCCACTGTGTTCAGCTTCTACATATATGAAAGTGACAGAAATAGGGAAACAAAGAAACAAGCAATAAGTACCTTTTTCCCCATCCCATTGACAATCTGCATATCTTCTTTTGCAGTTAAGAAAGAGGCAATGCCATTGCTACATCAATGAAAAGATACTTATAAAAGCGAGTAACATAAATGACAAACTAAGCCAAAAACAAAGCTACCCTGGAAAATGTTAAAATATAGTTTAAACTAAACCTAAAGCAGCTAGAAAAATAAGATTTTTTAAAGAAAATTAGATAGAAGAAATCATTCTGGAACAAGAAGTATCTCATATGCTCTAGACTTCTGTGGAGAGTACTGTGGTTCCTATAGTGAGAAGTAATCCAAGCAGAGGGCAGTCCTTCCACTAACCCATGTTATTGTGGAGGGATCCTACAGATGCAGAATATGATTTATTCATGATGCTAAAATATGACTTTGCATGCTTCTGTGGGCTAAATTCACTTTAAATGAATTTAATAGTGGATTTGGGGACAAGTGCTGCACCAAATCACTCAAGGTCACCTTCTGCTGGTCTCATTCCTTTCCGTGATGTCAGTGGCAGTTTTGAGTAAGAATGTGGCCCACTGTCCTAAAGATTACCAGGCTTATTGGAGTCCTTTGAGTCCAATCTTAACCCGAGAACCTCAACACAGCTGAATTTTAGATGGCTGGTGCAATTTCCCAAGAACAAGCTTTCCAGGTGTTAAATATATACACATTGTAATATATACCTTAGAACTTTAATTGACATACCTTTCTGCTAAATTCTTCTTCGTGATTGGTGGTTTGTTGAATCCTTTCTTGGTGTGTTCTTTGAGAACAGATTTGTAACTTTAAGTCTGGCTAATATACAAATATGATAAACTCATTTAAAAAACCTCCAGATTTTTCCCAAGCATGTTTTCAGTGTAGACGTAATGAATCTTACCAGCAATAATTTCTTGCCTGCTGAAGACTTCTTTCACAAAACACACTGGGTAAAATGGCCATGCATCTACAAAAGAAAGTAAAGAGCACATCCAACTTCATACAGTTTATAAGATAGGCTTAATGATGCAGTTTTTCTTTACAATTTCTTCCAATACTTTATAAAACATTTGAAATGTCATCTTTGTCATGAACTCTTTTCTGAATTTTGTGGTTCAGATTTGATATAGATTTTATTTCAGTCCCTGACTACTATCGTAAATATCTCCTCACATTTTCTGACATAGATTGTGTTATAGACCCTTCATTATCTGTTTTAAGTACCTTACATTGCATAGGTACCTCTTATGTAATATGACCTAGAGGAAATAATGTAATATACTGAAAAAAATGAAAGGGAGGGCTTTGGAGTTGGACACACCGTGGTTTGATTCCTCTATTTGCAGTTCCTGAGCTATATGGCTATAGGAAACATACTTAACCTTCCTGTTCTTCTGTTGTCTCCCTTCTAAAATAAGAACATTAACACATACTGTGCAAGTTTGCTATAAGGATACAAAAGGAGAGCACATATAAATGCACTTAGAAGACACTAAATAATTGCTACCTTCTTTTTACCCTTGAGTAGAATTTCAACTTTCAATTTGATAAAAGCGTCTTGTGTTTTCTAACATATATGTTTTTCTTGTACACACATTGATTTAGAGGTATAATAACTGTTCCAGTTATTAAAGCCAATTAGTTTAATTTACCTCTAAAAGATATATCTAAAAGAACAGCCCTGCCTTACATGTAATGTACAGTGAGGTGTGCTTAAAAATACTTAATAACCTTTTCCTTTATGCCTGTGGTGATCCCTTGTGTCATGAAATGGAGTGTTGTTAGAAACAGTGAGAAGTTAATGAATCAACAAGAGCCCAGAGGGCTGTTATTTACAGTAACATTACAGAGATGATTTATGCCCATGAGGTTCCTAGGCGACAAGGGAACTGAGATTATAAATTAATGTAGATTTAGATTGTTGCACAGGAGGTGCCGGTGGCCTTTGTTTTCTATTTTGAGGCATAACAAAGGACAAAGGGATGACGTACTAGCCCAGACACCAGCTAAGCTCACGTTACATTTCATGCTTGGGCCCTTCTTCTCATTTCTTTATTGTGTGAGGAACATTTGCTATTTTATTTTCATGTTGTGGCACATGTAGCTTCCTCCTGCAGCCTCATGACTGATTCTAAAAGACTGAGAACCTCCCACTTTATGTCTTTCCAGGTCTAAAGCCACCGGCTGCCATTGCATAAAAGACTCAATAATGTGTTCTCATCATGGTGATCATCACGTACCTCTGTCAGTTGTCTTTAAAAGTCACCAGAAGCATTTGTGCAGATTACATAAACAATCAGGGGGACTTCTGAATGGGTTAATGTCAAAATCATTGCAGAGGGTCACTAATCTGACAAAATTCAGTGGGGTTACAGAATGTTTGTGTTTCTGAGCTTGTGTATATGAAAATTTCCAATTCACTTGCAATGTCGAGGTTAAGCTTTTGGCTTTTCATTTTGTTGTTTGGGTGATTATTTAAGAAATACAAAAAAGATGGAGACAGAGCTGGTAATTCTAACAGTACACTTTAAAATACTTTACCATAAGAGAAATATTATCTTAACATTATAGAGAAACTTAATAATACCCCTAAAGTATTCTGGCTAGTACAAGAAGGACCCAGATAAAAATCCAGGTCTTTTGAGTCTTATTTGAGTGTTCTTTCTATTGTAGAATTGCTCCTCTGGCCATCTGTGATATGAGTATTGTAAAATTTTTTATTTGACAGAGAAATTTATAAATGGATACATGTATGTATATATTCTGTGTGCACACATTTAACTATGTAAATATACCACAATATATTTTAAGCACTGTTTAACAGTGTACCCCAAAACATACCAGAGCAGAAGAAAATACAACTAATAAGACAGTGGGAGGTTTAAAATATGAGACAGAAAACAGAATATAAAGTATGATGACACAGCTAAGAATAAACATGAAAGAGATATTAACAAATGCAAACGAACTAGAGTCATTTAAGAGAAAAGCATTTCAAATTGGATCACAAAGCAAAACCAGCAAAAACAAGAGATTTATTTAACACAATGTGACTCAGAAAGATCGAAAATTAAACGACAGAAAAGAACATACCAAACAAATGAAAATAAAATACAAGGACACGTATCATTATATCAGACATGGTTAAAATTGGCATACTAACACTGAATGAAACTTAAAAGAATCCTTAATGATGACAGAGTGCACTCTGCAGTGAAAACATGACATCTGTGAATATCTTTTTGCCAAAAACATAGCATCACGATTCTTAAAGCTAAAACAAACTGAAACACATACAAAAATACACAAACATTGATACCTTATTTTTATTCATTCCTCTTTGTCCTTGATGTCTTTATTAGAGAAAGATTTTTAAGGGTACTGAAGCCCTAAATAAAATAAAACAAGGGATAAGATAATTCTGACCTGACAAACTCTGGATTACCTTGGAAACAAACTATATGCCTTTATTACAATGACCATTTAATGGGATTTAATTGTGTGTAGGACATTAAAAATATCTCAATACATGAATAATAGGAGAAATAATACGGACAACATTCTCTGATCACAGTATAATACAAATAGAAATCACTGGAAAGTGACCAAATTGGAAAGTGACAAATGCTTTCACTTATAAATTAAAAACAAACAAAAACCCTTTTTTGAAAAGATTTTATTTAGTTATTTGAGAGAGGGGGGTGCACGTGAGAGAGCATGAGCCACCACTGGGGGGGTGAGTGTTACAGATGGCGAGGAAGAAGCAGACTCCCTGTTGAGCAGGGAGCCCAATGTGGGGCTTGATCCCAGGACCCTGGGATCATGACCTGAGCAGAAGGCAGACACTTAATGGACTGAGCCACCCAGGCACTCCAACAAAAACCTTTTTCGAACAAGAGAAAAATCAAAACCAAAATGAAAAATACCTAGAAAATGATAAGAAAGCACTTCTATCAGAACTTATGAAGTATAGCTAAATTTTGGAAAATTCTCAGCTTTTATACTAATAAAAAAGAAATAGTAATAAAAAAAGTGAGTATCTCAAGGAGGCAGAAAGGAACAATTATCAATAATATTGTAATAACTTGGTATGGTAACAGGTGCATAGAGTTGTTGAATCAATATGTTGTACACCCAAAACTAATACAGCAATGTATCAAATACAATTCAATAATAAAAATGAAAAACAACATCTGAAACAGCATCAGTCATAACGACAGAAACGGCCAATCCCAGGATAGCCAGCAGCTCCTGCAAGCTGAGAAGCAGGCAGCTGAGAATGCGGCAGATGCCCAGTGAAGCAGGCAATGGAGGTGCAGTGAGAGCAGGAATTCCAGAGCAAGCAGTGGGTGAGAAGTTACAATCCCTGAAAAGGAAATGAAGACCTCGTTTAGTCTCTCTAGTGTGGTTCCAGGAAGATGTTCCATTTCTTAGCCTCTCTTTTTGTCTCTGAGTTGGTCTTTCTCTTTAGTGATTTCCCCCTTTTCCCATTTAACCATCAGATAGATGCTCACTGGTTCCTGAAATCTAAAGTGATGCTGTGTTGTGTTCCCTTGTATGCATGGCCTTTCCTTCTATATCCTCAACACCTTTCCCTTGGTAACGGTGAAAAAGTGTTAATAAAAAAACTATGAGCAAATAAAAAAATTAAAAACAAGAACAAATAATTAAAAAAAATTTTTTTTTTTTTAGAGAGAGTGAGCATACAAATGGGGAGGGGCATGGGAAGAGGGAGAGAGAGACTCTTAAGCAAGCTCCATGCTCAACGTGAAACCCCACACAGGGCTCAATCTCATGACCCTGAGACCATGACCTGAACTGAAATCAGGAGTTAGGGGCTTAACCGACTGAGCCACTCAGGTGCCCCAGCAACAAAATAATTCTAAGAAAATCAGAAGGGATATAGTAGTAAGAGAAAAACAAAAAAATAATAAATTAGAAAGTGGAAAAATATAGAATTACTGAATAAATCCAACAATAAGTTATTTAAAAATTGGGTAAGCAGATAATCTTATCAAGGAAAAAACAAGAGAAGAAAATACAAATACAGAAATAAGAATTGAGAAAGGGGAAATAACTATAGCTCGAGAGAAGTCTAAAAGGACCACCTGATGTTACTTAACTTTACTCAAATAACTTCACAAATCTTGATAAAATGGGAGATTTTCTACAAAAAAAATATATTTCAAAGCAACCCTACCCCAAAAACAAATAGTTCAATTGTCATAAAAGGTAAGAAAGAATTTATGTTGTTTAACTACCCACTCTACCCTAAAATGTTAAGCCAGTGTATGGAGCAGAAAACTCTAATTAATTTGACTACACTAGAGCATAGAAAAAGAAAACAGATTTCTGAATTGTTTAATCAATGTAGCATTACTTTTTAAACCAAACTAATAGTTAATAGCACTAAAAATGAATTAAAAATTACTGCATATAAAGTAAATAAATTCTACCATAAAAAAGGAAAAAAAATCTTAATCCAATGGAGAAATGCTAAAAGGGGAATTCTCAGAAACATTCCCAGTTATGCTGGGATAAAACAAATATGCTATCATAACTATTATTTAAGATTGTTCTAGAAGTACTGGCTAACTTAAATAAGAGAATAAGAATACGAGTGTTTAGGTTAGAGTAAAATTATAATTATTATAGACTTGATTGCACTGTATACTTGAAAAACCTGAGGCTCAGCTGAAACCTAGTAGCATTCACCTTTCATATAATAATTAAAATATGTAATAGAGGAAAAGCCCTATAACCCCACTTAAAACAGCAATGAAAGAGAAAATAATTAGGAATAAAATTAAACATGTTATTCATGCATCTATGAAACATGTAAGATGTGCATGTTTAGACAGAGGAAACCACGTGTTTTAGGAAAATGAAAAGAAAAAAAAACTTCATGTGATTATAGGTGCAGGAAATAGCTCTGCAAGGGTCTTAAAGAACCTTATAAAAGTCATTGGCTCTGGAAAGAGATAATCAAATGTTGACATCATTTCGTCTTTTTGAGTGCTTTACCATGTTCATATATTACCTATATAATAAATACATAAATTTTATTTTTCTTTTATGCAAATCATAAGATCCTGCACAGTTATTAAATTTTAACCACAATTTGATTTAAGCTTCCCTTACATCAAAGCAAACAGAAAATTAAAGAAATAGTAACTGAACAAACAACAACAAAATCATGATCATTTACACAATTTATATCATTCAAAAGGAAAGGTATACCAGTTTCTTAAGGAAAGAAAAGCTTACTCTGGCTTATTTTGAAAGAAATTTTACACATTTTTTTTTTTTAAAGTCATGATCAATGACATCTACACATTGCTGTGTTTAGAACAGATAACAGTGTGACAGAGAGTACACATGTGTCCACCAAATTCTATCCTGCCTTTCCAAAATATAGAATCATCAATAGGAAGATGCTGCCTACCTAGGAACCACATATCCCAGCACTCCTTGCAATGAGATATGACTGTTCATGTAGTGCCCACCAGTGGAAAGTGAGCATAAGATTATTGGTTTTTGTTTTTTGGCTAAGGCTTTTAAACAGGCTCTCCATCATCGTCTACCTGTTGGATGAACATGATGATGAAGAACTACAGCATGACAGAGCCACAAAATATTCCCAAATCATGGATGGATGAAAATTGTACACCTACAAGGAGTACCCATTTTGGACTATTAGGTGAAGAAGAAATAAGCTTCTGCTGTGTTTGAGACACTTACAGATGTTTGGATCTGTTTGTTAAAGTACATTAACCTACTCTAATCAAAGAGATTTTCATTTTGTTTTTCTTACAGCAGCCCTCAGTATAGGTCTAGAGTAAAACACCAATGTACAATTCAGTAAAAATAGGTCGGTCTGTAGGGAGCTATGATAATGTACTTTGGTGTTTATGGCTCTCCAGCACAGTGCAGGGTGAACTAAGTAAACCAATTAGACTAGAGAATTATTTCTCTTTGATGTTTCCTTCCATAAATATGTTTTATCTCAATAGAATTTTTGATAAATAGAGGACAAGAAATAGTTGAATGTTTATTCTCTGACATGGGCTTGCAATCCAGTTACTCTGTACTGTTGATCCATAGAAATGCAATTTATTTACGAAAGTGAAGTAAACGATAGAGCTGATAAATTTATTGTGAAAACTGAGGATGCAAACCGGGACTCTTGTGTAATAGATAGTTAAGACTCTGGGAACAAATGCTGGTCACACAAGTATTATTAGAAGTTCTAGGACTGCCTTTAGGCATAAATAAATAAGTAGATAGATAGATCGATCAATCGATCATCCTCTACAGTATATGAATAAATAAACTGTAAATTCTCAAAGGTTAGCAACTTAAAACATAGCTGAGTTGACTTCCAGTTGCACATGTTTCAAAGCAAAAGCCATGATATGTCACCCATTGCCATTTAAAATCTGAAAAATGTACTCACACCACATTTGGTTTGGTTAAGTCACAGCCTACCAATATGACTTGGTTGCTCTCAGTGTCCTAATGAGTTGACTTGCTGTATGGTAATATCAGAAGTAGAAAATGATAGTATGCTGAATTTGTTTTGTTTTATCCCACCGGAGTGGCATAAAACATAGTCATTATGTTTTTTTATAATATGTATTTGATAAGTCTGATATTTCAAGACTTGGGGGGATGAGGTATATGACATCTATTATTTCTACCAATTATTATTTTTCATAACCATCAGTTCTAGTCACATGATCTTATTCTTTTCCTATAATTTTCTCTTTTTAATTGATCTTATTTGTTATTTGTTATTTATCTCTTTAATGATCTTAATTTTATAAATTTATAATAGGTTTTTTTGAGATTGTTCTGTTTTCTCCCCATTTTATCTACATGTGTTAACATCCTGAAATTTCAGGCCCCCTTTCTTAGGGTTCTAATTAGCTTGAAATTTTAGTTTTGATTTTAATCTGGTAAGGTTGTTTCTCTCTCCTTCCCCCTCTCTCTGTGTTTATCCATTTCTTGCTTACAGTTTCCTCCTCTGAGTCCCTCCTCCATCCTGGGACTTCTACTCCAGCATCATTTCTTATATCACTCTAGCTGTTGTTATCAGAGACTAGCTACTAGTGCCACTGGACAGAAGCCAGAAGCCGCCTGGGAGGGGAGCGGGAAGCTGGGACCATGGAAGGAATGGGTCTGGCAAGACCATGAACCGCTAGAGAGACATAGTCACTGCCAGATGCCAGTGAGGCAGAGATAGGAGGCCAGATACCCTAACTTTTCCTTTTTTCCTATTCTCCAGTTTCTTGTTATTGCTTCTTATTGGCCAACCTAGCCAAAGCCAGCTGTCAAGAGAGCTTGGGAAATGTGGCTACCTGCAATATAGACAAAAGAAAGGCAGGGAATAGATTTGAGCACAAACAAATGACCACCATACCTAACCTATCCACACTTACTTGTAAAAACACACATACCCACTAGTCTCTGGTGGTTTCTCTTCCACTTCAGGTCCACAGAGATCTCTGTCTGAATTTTCTTTAATTTGGTTCTATTATTTAATTGTTTTCCCTGAAATTGCTTTTTTGTAACTGCTGTGTTTGGAGTGGGCTGGGAATGGGGGAATCTGACCTCAAAGCAAGAAATCACAACATGGGCTTGACCAAAGATATCATATTCTCTCTTTAGCCCTGGTGTTTCACTTTATTTTTATTTTTTTAGGCAGGATTGCTGAGCAAAAAGTCCATAGGCTTTTAGTACAGTCAGATCTGGATCTGGGTTTCGACTTCACATTAATTGCGTGATTATTTTTGGACAGGCTACTTCACACGCTTCCTTATCTATAAGATGGGGATGATAATACTGGCCTTAAGATTGGTTTAATAATTAAATAGAAGAAAATATCCAAATTGCCATATTGTGAGTAGGTATTCAGTGGGTTCTCCAAACACGGTTATCATTATTATCATCATATTTATGCTCTACCTCATTCCTGGTTAAACGAAAGTGCTATTAGCCTTGCTACGTGTTTTCTGATATATAACTTTCCACCTTGTTTTATCAGGAGACATTGTTAGTAGAACTTAACAATAGAATGAGCTATAGCCAGTCATGTATCAAACATAGTGTATTTGTTGTTTGTTTTCAATATAATGGGTGTGTTTAGGAATTAGCAGGGTGTCTATACCTGCCATGGTTTTATCAACTGAATTTATATATCTCACAACATGTTGGTAATTATAACCCAGAGAAAGTTTTAAGAGAAAAACAAGGTTTATTTAAACTACATTTCAATGCAGACAAATTCCCGAAACCAAAATTTTGCATCTCAGTGCATAACATTTCACAACTATATGGATCTTCACTGTGAAAATAAAATGTTAATATTTGAATCTTTTAAAGGCCTTTTGCACATGTTTGGCTAATGCATTTACGTTTTATAGCCTTTGAGCACCAAAACTTGGTGAGGAAAATTTTTCTTATCCTACAAATTGTAACTAGTGCTGATATATACAATCTAAAGGAAAGCATAGTTCTTATACACTTCCCCCTTCCATCTCATTTTGAACCCTCATCAAAAAGTTTCAGCCTCTTTTTGTGACTTCTAACAAAGAATGGCTCAGTTGACATTTTGACCTCTGTTGCTCAACTGTTCTCCTTCAGAGGGTGTCTTCTTTAATGGGGTGGTTTTACATAAAAAGGATTTGACTATATTCAATATTAAAAAAAACATCAATTAACATATTTGTTGGGTTTTTATGCTGCCAAATCCTTGGTTATACTGTTTCCCTTCCCAAGCTTGTTTTGGCATTGTCAAAACTATGTCTGAGCTACCCAGACTCTTTCCTAACTTCAGGACTCAAGTGCTTGGTTCCAATATCAGGAGGCAATGAATCATTAAGAGTCTGTCAGACTTCATAGGGCCACATAAGTGGTGTGGAAGTTAGAAAGCTGTTTCATTGCCCAATATCTATCCTGTCTCATTTGATTCATATATTCAATTTGATTACAATCAACTTATACCGTTTTCTACATTGCTAATGGAAGTATTCAATACAAAGGCTGAAATGAGACTATGTGGTAACTCTCTTTCTACTGTTTCCAACACGAGAGGTCCTTTATTACTAAATGTTCTAGAGGGCTGAAATATTTAACAGTGCAAATATAAATAATTTTAATGGTTGCGAATATATTCTTGGGCAATGAGAAATTCAGTTTGTCCTTGTCAAAATAAAAACAAAAGAACAAAACATCATTGGTTGGAACCTTTGAATTAGTGGAAAGCATTCATCAGAGATTAATTGGAAAGGGAGCTAATTAGAAAATGGCTTAACTGCATCAGTTTTGCATTGATCTGACTATAATAAATATCTTTTTGTGTAGCTATAAGAATGGTGGCAGTTGTCTTACGGTCAAAATATCCACAGGGAGTTCGTTGAAAGTAGTATAAAGGGACATCATAGAGACAGAAACAAAAGAAAATGATTGATGATGTGTTGAGGGCTTCATTCTGTGAGAATAATCTAAAAGTTTTAGTATCATTTTCAGCACCATTTTAAAATGTTTTTTCATATAAAGTAGAACTAAGTATAGCACAGTTTAACTTTATGATCCCTATAATATTTGGCTTATTGTTTGAAATGAAATGAGAGTTTTAGTTGCTACATCAAAATCCACATAAATACTTATTATCAAGAAATATTCTCAGTGGGCCGCCAGGTTGGCTCAGTGGGTTAAGCCTCTGCCTTCAGCTCAGGTCATGATCTCAGGGTCCTGGGATTGAGGCCCGCATCGGGCTCTCTGCTCAGCGGTGAGCCTGCTTCCCTCTCTGCCTACTTATGATCTTTGTCAAGTAAATAAATAAAATCTTAAAAAAAAAAAAAAAAAAAAAAGAAATATTCTCAGAATACTGAGAAATTGACCCATATGAGAAATGTTGAATGTTAAAACATATCAACTTCAGAAAAAGCCACATTATTTCAAAACACAAATTCCATATTATATTATCAGTCACAAAGAATAGCTGAAAATCTCGTATTCAGCTATAGTAACAACATCGGAGAACTATAGAATATACTTCACATTCCGTATACCAGAAAAACAAATCAAAATCATATGAAAATATAAAAAAAAACAGAGGCCCTATTTTTCTCTAATCTTAAGAAATATCATATGTTTAGATGTCTTATTAATAACCACAAGATACTGTGCATATTGTAGGTGCCAAGCTACATTATGTCATTATCTGATATAACCAGTTTAGGGAGAAACTGATGGAAAAAATACAAAGAAAAATAACCCACGGACAAATTGCAGGCTTCTAAATGATGTCCTGTACATTAGGAAATTACATAAGTGATAAGTGTGATTATTAGGTGGCCCGACAAAGTAGTGTTCTATAGAATAAATATACACCCTCATCTCGTACTTTTTGATCATTTCTGAAATTAAGGGAATCACCCAATTCTTTTAAATTCAATAACGGGCAAAAATACCCAATTAAGAAACAAGAAAGAAGAGGAAAAGCAAGTCCCACTGTATATTAGTGCTTGCTACACAAGGCTGTTGTGGAAATGTGAGGGAAAGGTCTTTCGTAATTGCTTTTATTTTGACTGAGCTCAAAAGATCCAGTTGTGAGAACTTGCTCTAAAGTCAGCTTGTTGATGGACAGGCATCCTCTCCCAAGGTAATAGGGAAGCTATTTTACCAGCTCTTATATTTTTGGAAAACTCCGTGTTTGTTGTAATTTGATCCTAACTGCAACCTATATCTTACCTACATTCATTAACGCCAAACCACAGAAATGCCTGGAAGGGCCAGGATACTTGCAACTTGTGCTATGCATTTGTGGTATTTTGGCTGCTTCACTATAAAAACATTATGCCACAAAAAATACATTCTGATTCCATGTAGCAACTCAACCCACAAACATGAAGCTGAATGTTGGTTTTATTATCCTTAACTAATTTGTATTTCCTTGAGAGTAGAAAACAATGGTAAATTCATGGATTTGTGTAGCTGTGCTTAGGGAAAAAAAGCGACTTCAATATCAAGTCTCAACATTTTGTTCCCTTTTCTATAATACTAATGCTTTATTCCTATCATATCTTAATCATCTAAAATAATTTTAAGCAGTTGTATGTTGTTTTATCAACTACTTAAGATGTTTCTAAGTAATGGTGGCAACTCTTCCCTATATTAGATAAAACAGTAAAAATTTACAAAACCTTTAGAAATGCTGACTACCTTTCACCAGAGAAAGGAGAAAAAAATACTTCTTTGACTTACAGATGCAGGTATTCTTTCGTTTACTCATTTAGTACATTTTTTTGGCTACAGATTTGAGGACAAACAACTTACATTGGAAACTGAGGGATGAAAGATAAAAAAAGCCTTGATCCATGGGCCAAGAAAAGCCCATGGAGGGAGACAGACATTGATGCAAATGCAATTACAATAAGGGGAGTGAGTGCTTTAAAATAGTATAAAATTATGTCTGTCCTCTTGAAGTCAGATATTGTTATATTAAACTACAGATTTTGAGCTATTGAGTTATCTTTCCACTATACTATCTTTCTACTATACTATACTACTCCACTATACCATCCACTATACTATCTATGCAAATATCTTTGCATATTCTCCACATCATCCTCACTGTCAATATTTCACTATCAATACCTCCAGTAACTATCAGAGAATGTCTATCTAATTACGTGTAAAACAAGCCCTTTAGAGTAAGAAATCATACCTGTCCCAGTGTTAACTTTATTATTCTGGCAAAAGGCAAAATGCTTTTTTCCAACATCTCTTCTCTGCCCTGTGTTGTGAACTGACTCCATTATCATGATAAAGACTGAATTAAATAAAATCTTTAGCAGCCAAATGATCCAAAGGAGGCTCAACAACCTTATGTCCTTGTTGCTAATGATCATTGATAGATGTTACTTATGGACCCTGTTTCTCCTTTAGAACTCTATAGGAAACCTACCAGGCTCTCAAAATGCACTGGATCTTTGCCCTCATTTAAGAACGCTCTTCATGTGATATTTTAGACATTTTGTGAAATAATTAAGTAATTTGCCCTTAATTATAAAATTTAGGCTTATATTCCACATCTTTCCTTGCATCCTCTGAAGGAATATGTTAAATCTGGTAGCTGGGGGTTTTCCAATGGTGGTGTGTTTATGAAATAGGTGAGAAACATGCCTGAGGTGTGAGATACTTAAATGTTGCCTCCATGTATCCTAATTCTTCTTGTACCTATCACTAGGAGATAAATCCTGTGGGGAAGCAATTAAGAAAGATATATTTCTGAATCAATTTTCATGGAAGAAACAAGAATATTAATGTTCAGATGTTCAGATTTATTATAGTATACAGCAGATGATCAGAGGGTGACCTTGGATGGTTACTAAATTTTCCTACATCCAGGTTTCTTTATTCTATTACTGGGATTACAAATAGCCTGATTTTATGTTCAATAAATCTCTCAAACTAGTGATAAGTTCTATGTAAATATCATTGTAATATTTTGCAAGTCCTGTGTTCAAATATATGAATTTAAATCTCCTTTAGAAGATCTTCTGTGTGCCCAATATTTCTACAGCTGGGGTTAAATACCAACTCAGTCCAATCTTTTAATGCTTTTGTTTTTTCAATGATTAATAACATTTTTCTACTACAACTCTTTCTCTCACTTTGTAAGTTGTACAAAGAACTTAAAAGGAATTCAAATTGGAAAAATCTCCTCTACACACATCCAGTGAAGAGGATTTCCAGTTCCCAGTCCAGCATGTAAGGGGCATAGAAGTTGCCACTCAGCCTAACTGAAAAACCAATGACGCAGAGCTGTCCAAGAAATGAGATCACAGGGCAAATTGCTGCTTCCAAAACTGCCTGAAGAGGCAGATGGAGGACACAGAGACTATCAATTTGCCAGAGCAAAACCTCCCCAGGAACACATGCCAGGATAGGAAAAATTAAAATGCAATTGACAAATTGCTGGAGGTTGTGTGGATGAGTCTGAGAGTTAAAAAATCAGGAGTACCCAGTCATCAGAGAGCTCCTACGCTTTTGTAAATTTTACCTCCAGGAGCAACACCAGATCCCCACAGTGACCGTCAGAGAAAAATCCCCTCGTGCTTCCGGCAGGAAAAGGGGGAGAAGAACCATGTTTGAAATACGCCATGGCATTGTGCTCTTCTTAACAAGACAATCCCTCTGGAAAAACTATTTTAACACAGCCTAATCTGCGGGGTTTTGTCAGAGCCTTGACCTATCTGGGGGAAGAAAAAGACCCAACTCTAGTCAGCAATAGCCTTCTACATGGGAGGAGGAAAATACCCAATTCAGCTCCCTCCAATCTTCCATGTCGGGAAAGGGATACACACACCTACAGGTCCCTCCCGCTATCCCGTCCTACCTAAAGAGAGAAAAGAAAAATGAGAAGCACAGGTGAAGTTCAAAGTCCAGGAGCATAGGCTCACCAAAAGACTGAGACCTAGTCATAGAACAATTGAATACCTCTCCTCCACATCTTAACACTTCCACAATAAAAAACAGTTTAGCATGTTTTGAAGACACACACTGGTAAGAAGACCCTGTGCCAGGGAATGAGGATGGGATGAAACAGGGTCCGGTGTATCCAGCCTTTTTTTTTTTTTTTTTTTTAAAGATTTTATTTATTTGACAGATAGAGATCAGGTAGGCAGAGAGGTAGGCAGATTGTCAGGAAGAGAGAGAGAGAAGAGGAAGCAGGCTCCCTGCTGAGCAGAGAGCCCGATGTGGGGCTTGATCCCAGGACCCTGGGATCATGACCTGAGCCGAAGGCAGCAGCTTAACCCACTGAACCACCCAGGCGCCCCTGTATCCAGCCTTTTAAGGTCAGGATAAATAATTCGGATTTTATTCTAATTTTTATTGGAAGACTCAAGCAATTTTTAGCAGGGAGATAATTTGATCTGATTTGTCTTTTAAGGAAGAGACGCTGACTGCTGTGTAGAGGACAGAATGAAGTGGAAAATGAGTAAGGCCAGAGACATCCTCTAAGAGTCCATGGCAGTAGTCAAGGAGGTAGGGCTGTGAACTTGGACAGCAATAATAGACGTAGAGAGAAGCTCTTCAATTTAGAAGATATTTAAATTGACAGATGATGAAATGTGCTAAAGAATTAGATGTGAGAGATGATGGAAAGAGAGGAATCAATGATAGCTAGTAGTTTTTTGGACTGAGTAACTGTGAAAATGTATTTTTTTTTTTTTTTTTACTTAGAAGGGGATTATAGAAGAAGAAGTAGATTTGGGGGGTCAGGAGCAGATCAGAATTCTGTATTGGACCTTTTAAGTTTGAGGTGCTTTTTAAACAACAGTGGATAAAGGAATCACTAATACTTTCTACACA
Source organism: Mustela lutreola (assembly GCF_030435805.1). Taxonomy (NCBI): domain Eukaryota; kingdom Metazoa; phylum Chordata; class Mammalia; order Carnivora; family Mustelidae; genus Mustela; species Mustela lutreola. The sequence goes on from NC_081295.1 coordinate 74,223,638, forward strand.
CAAAACATTTTTAAGTGCTTTCAATATACTAGCTCATTTAATCTTCACAACAACTTTGCAATAAGAGTACTCTTATCATCATTGTCTGCATTTTAAGATTTAATACTTTAACAAGATTTAATACTTAACTAACTGACCATAACAATTGGAAGAGGTCTGGTTTGGGGAGTCTGTGTTCTTAAACACTATACCATGTTAGATGGGTATGCCAACCAGTCATTAAGGAAAGGCAAAACCTATTCTTCTTATTAAAAAACAATGCACTAACACATATGACAATTTTATAGATAGAACAGATCCTTTAAAGAATGCCAAATTACCAGGGTATGTGGGTGGCTCAATCAGTTGAGCACCTGCTTTCGGCTCAGCATGATCTCAGGGTCCTAGGATCAGGCCCTTCATTGGGCTCCACACTGGAGTCACTTCTTCCTCTTCCTCTGTCCCTCCCCCTGGTTGTTTTTTTTCTCTCTCTCTCTCAAATAAAAAATATAATCTTAAAAAAAAGAATATAAAATTACCACACTGATGAACAAGAAATTGAGTTATCTCTAAAATTATTATCTCAACTTGATTTCCTAAAGACTTTTCTCCAAAAACTGTAATGGAATAAATGTTTCTAGTATTACATGAGCTCGAAAAAATAGAAAAGTGAAATATGTTACTATCCCTTTCACATTAAGGAATATATTTTGCTTTAGTACAAAAGTCAAAGAGGTCAAAAATTATATAATTCAGGGCGCCTGGGTGGCTCAGTGGGTTAAGCCGCTGCCTTCGGCTCAGGTCATGATCTCAGGGTCCTGGGATCGAGGCCCGCATCGGGCTCTCTGCTCAGCAGGGAGCCTGCTTCCCTCTCTCTCTCTCTGCCTGCCTCTCCATCTACTTGTGATTTCTCTCTGTCAAATAAATAAATAAAATCTTTAAAAAAAAAAAAAAAAAAAAAAAAAAAAAAAAATTATATAATTCAACTTTCTCTATGAATATTTTAATGAAAACTATAAGATTTTAAAATAGAATATATAACATTGGAATAATTATCTGCTGTGACCTTGTGGTCTAAAAAACAAGCTTGTATAACATAGGAAAACTGTTAGCAAAATCCCATGCATTAGCAGGAAAATTAAAAAAAAAAAACATGTTATTAGGTAACAATCATTAAAACGTTAAAATAATCACATATTTGTGTATGATTTTATATAAATAAAGAATTTCCTCAGCATTTAAAACCAGGGAGACAGAAGTCTGTGTCAGTGGGAAATATAGATGGTTCAATCTAATAGAAGTAGAGTTCAAGATGATGGAGTTCTCATATACTATGCTAGAGTTTGAATTTTACTCTGGGAGGTAAAGCAGAGCCAGTGATAAGCGGGGAAACCTAGGAAAAGAACAAATAGTGAGTAGTCAAAACAAACAGGTAACAACTCATGGGACTGGAACAGACTTGCTTACTCAGGAAGGGGAAGGGTTTTTATCCCAAAGAATGCTTAGTACAACAGATTACACTAAAGTCAACAATCTTCTAGAGATTAAGATCCAGGCTGTTAAAAAAGCCTAAGGTAAGTAAATAACTTTGTATTTTACTCCGATTAAATTAAAAGCCTTATATCTATTTTAGATTGGCTAAAAGAATTAATGAAATGGGGTGCCAGAAGGCAGAAAGGGTATTTAAGAAGACACAAATTCACTCTTCCTGATACCTCAATACTTTGATATATTTCCTTTTATAAACAAAAAATGATAAAATTTTTTTTTAATTAAAAAAAAACACAACTAAACTAAATAGATATGGCAAATCAGAACGCATACTGGACGGAGAGCCAACTATTGATTAGCTAAGCAAATTTCCATATTGCTGCCAGGTTCCTGGAGGTAGGTAGTTCATTTAATCCTCATTGACCATGAAAAGAAGTCCACGTTATTTGGTATTATATAAATGTGAAACATAGACTGGAGTCCTTTGGATTCCATTTCTTGTTCCCCAATTTCATTCTCCTTCAAGGGAGATAGCAAGATAATACAGTGGTTCTTGCCTTTTCTCTTCTGCCTTCACCAGGCACATGCACACGCGCATGCGCGCACACACACACACACACACACACACACACACAAATACAACACACCAGCAAAATATTAATAGAATTATGAGTATTCAAACTCTGTATTTTCCACATAAAGTAAGAAAATTTGGATATCTTTCTTTAAATTTAGCATAATTATGTCTTTAACTCAGTGATAAAGATTTCCTAATACCATCTGTTCTGGAGTGGTATAGTGATCTCTCAAATTTTCCTTCCTCCATTGGTTTATTTTACTTTTTAAGGATTTATTTATTTATTTGAGAGAGAGAGAGTGGGGGAAGGTGAAAAGGGAGATAAAGAGAAGCAGATTCCCCACTGAACGTGGAGCTCAGCAAAGGGCCTCAACCTCACCACCCAGGATCATGACCTGAACGATATCAAGAGTGGGATGCTTAACCGACTAAGCCACCCAGGCATCCCCTCCATTGGTTTGTTTCTAATTTAAACCACTCTTCCCTCAGAAAAGGAGATGAATATATGTGTTTAAGAAAGGTCATAAATGAATTTGGAGAAATGTACATAGATTTTTGTGTTCTTTATTTTTTTTTTACAAGATTTTATTTATTTATTTGAGAGAGAGCAAAGGCAATAACAGAAGGAGAGGATCACAGAGGCAGAGGGAGAAGTAGACTTGCTGCTGAGGGGAGAGCCTGATTTGGGGCTCAATCCCAGGACCCTGAGATCATGATCTGAGCAAAAGGCAGATGCTTAACCAACTGAGCCACCCAGGCTATCCTTTTGTGTTCCTTATAATCATTGGTTAAAGTTGCCTAAATTAAAGATGTGACTGGACGAACCAGGCTCCTGCCTACCTCTCTCTCAGTCCTTTATCTGAGGAGTTGGATCAGGGAAATAAATTCTATACCAGGAACTACTGCTTATAGAGACACATAGTGAGATGGTGGGGGGGGGGTGGAAATGCCTGACTATTAAATTGACTTTGAATTTCAAATATTTTAATCTCAATTCCAAATGTTTATATAACTAATGAAATATGTAGTTTTGTCATTTGTCATGGAAATCTAATAGAGCTGTTTTCTTTTGATTCACTAAGATTTAGGATTATTGCGTAGAAATAAGAGGTGGAAACTAAAACTTTATGCATAATAATATAAAGCACTATAGTTATTGTTTACAAAGTTTTCTGTATAGATTTTACTATATTCCACCCCCCCCCCAAAATGCTTCTCTCTTTAAGTGTGGATTTAGACTGCCATATTTTTTAAATTATTGTTTATCCTTGGGAGGAATAAATGTGTGTATGTGTGTTTATTCTGGTATCCATGGGAGACCTTGTGCCATAGGAAAAATTCAAGAATATATTATCCAAGAACCTTTGGATTGTGACAGGAAATCAACTCAAATTGGCTTAGGTTAAAACAAAAATCTTGGTTTCCATACTGAAAATTCCAGCACTACCAACTTTAATCATGTCTGGATCCAAGAGTCTCAAATGCCATCATTAGAGCCAATCTATCTTTATATCTCTGCCCTGCTTTCCCCTTTATTGGCCTTATTTTTATGATTTTATGTGCCTGATGGAAGCTCAGACTTACTTCATCCTCTCTGCTAGCACTCTTAGAAAAAACTCCCCAAACCAAAATATCATTCTGAGTTGCTGCAGAAAAATTCCTAGGATTACTTTGATTAGAGCAAAAGGGGATTAATCAATCACCATGGCCTGACCACAATACCAATTGTCCAGATCTGGGTCATGAGCTCACCTCTGATTCCAGGGGTTGGGCTAGCCCCACCTAAACCACATGGAATGAAAGTGGGTGGAGGTTGATCCCCAAGGAAAGTCAAGACACTATTATAAGATTAAGGAGAGTGATACTAGGTATGCAGAAACAACACAGGTCTACCCAACAGCCTGTGCTGGTTTCGCTTCATACGCTTCATACTGGCTGCAAGGGCTGAATGGTAACCAGACTGAAGGAGTCACCATACACTATTTTCTGTGGCCCCTCCTCCCTGCAAATGCAGCTCCCACTTATTATTGTCATGGTCTTTGTACTCCTTATTTTAGGATTTGGAAAATGCCCTGTGGGATGATTATTACAGCCCTAGAATGCCCAGATTAAGAAAAAGCCATGGGTAAAACCAATCCACATAGGTATCAGGCAATTTTTTTGAGAGAAAGAGAGAACTAAAGAGTTTTACTTGGAACAGTCCCCAAACTTGCAGCAAAATCCTTAACAGCCGTAAACTTTGTGGTGAGGTATTAATGGAAGGAAAGTGACAGATTAGTGATGGAAAGTGTGGCCCTCTGGAATCAGCACCATACCACCAAGGAAGACCCAAGTTTCAGGTAGTAAACGGCAGTGAACAGAGCAGTGACCAAAGGCAATGCAGAAAGCAGAGCTGAGAGGAGCGCGTGATAAAGACAACAGCTGCCAAGCGGATGACTCAGGAGTTGACATGGGACAAACCCTCTTGTTCTTTTATTTTCCAAATAAACTAGAAGGTGACCCTTAGATGCAGGAGGATGACATTTCAGTTACACAATCATAAAAGCCCAAAAATTAGAAGCAACAGCAAAAGGTACAATGTGTTACTATTTTCAGATGGGAAAATGGGGTGGGATGACTATTTCACAGTGACTATTTTAAGCTGTGAAGGCATAGCACAATATTGCAAAGTGATCTGGCATTTTAATAGGCCACAATCAAATGTTCATTAAAAATTGGAAGCTTGGGTTTCCTTGCATGAAAATTGTCTTCATCTGCTCTTCAGATGTAACTTTCTTATCCTTGCCACCTTCATTCAATATTGTACTCCTCAGTTTTCTAGACTGTACTGGTTAAAACTAGATTGAGGCCTGGGGGCAATTCAAGAACTTGGTGGAAATGTATGAAAAATGGTGGCTTTTTGTACCCAAACATTATAAAAAATTATGAACGTAATCATGAAATAGTCACTTGCATTCAGCAATGCACAATGTCCTTTGTGTGTGTGATAGGTGAAGAGCTTAGGAAATCAATTAAACATATCCTTGACCCTTTGGGAATTTCTAAGACCCTAATGCAGATTTAATATGTTAAAAGAACATGCATTGCAAATGTGTACTAATGAGAATAAGTGATAGAGAACAAACGTAATGAAAATTTTTTTTAAAGATTTTATTTATTTATTTGACAGACAGAGATCACAATTAGGCAGAGAGGCAGGCAGAGAGAGAGAGAGAGAGAGAGAGAGAGAGGAGTTAGCAGGCTCCCCACAGAGCAGAGAGCCCCACACAGGGCTGGATCCCAGGACCCTGGGATCATGACCTGAGCCGAAGGCAGAGGCTTTAACCCACTGAGCCACCCAGGCGCCCCCGTAATGAAATTTTTAATGTTACTTTGCAATATTTGAATTTTAAGACAATGGCCTCAGTGAGTGTCTGGTCTTTGTCGGAAGTTAAAGAGCTTATAGGTAATAGGATTATGGACCTACTTTCATCTGTGAGAACTCCTTCTGGGGTAAATGAAGAGCCAGTATCTTCTTACCCTCTGGGCTTCTTCCACTGGAGTATCTGTACTGACCATAGGCTCTCCACTGAACTTTGGATCTGGCTGTGAGCTAGTAAGACCAAATCAAACTTCCAGAGAAATTGTCGACAATTTCCAGCCGTCATTAATGTTCAGTGCTCCCTTGGATTTTAGCCACGTTCTTACCTTTAATCACTGGACACCCTTAGGATAATGCACCACACCTGGGACTGGGGATAATTTACCACTTGCAGATGGGTTAGTACTGCAGTTCACTTAGACAGAGTTTTGCATTTATTCTGGGTCCCAGAGGCCTTTCTTTTATAGTGCAGTTATATCCACTAAAATTATAACTTCCAAAATTCTGTTCTATTTTATTGCTCTTGCAAAGTATTTATGACCTCTACTGCTTAAGTGGACATTTTTAGAGATTTACTGCTGAAAGCTTTCAGGAGAACGGCACAAAATTGGTGCTGCTGGTGCTGAACTATTAGACTGAGATTCTGTAAGAACTTTTTATACAATGCCAATGGAAAGTATATTCAGGTTTAGTTTCTGGTACCTTAAGAGCAAATCATATTGAAATTGAAATATGGGAAGTTTATTTTGTGGTGCATCACCATCCAGTAGATTTAATATGCACCTCATATTGTACAAATTAAGGTGTTAATTTTTTTCTCTTTTTTTTTCATACGATTTCGGGTAGCCAGATATTGAGCTATTTCCTAATATGTTAGGAAACTGGTTAGTTAATTAAGACTTTTTATGTTTTTATGCTTATATTCAAGAGAGACCTCTTTTGGCAACCCCGTGTTCACTTTTCATATCAGTTTCCTTTTCTGCTAAGCTACTCAGTGTTCTCATATAGCCTGGCAGGCAGAATTTCCAGGAAGTATTACTGGGGAGAGTCCCAGGAAAACATGGGCAAAGAATTCTCTGGGTTGAATTGCCCTTTTCTGCCAGATTGAGGGATTTTGCACAATCTAGACTAGAACACATAAGAGAAAGGCGTATTTGTTTCAACCATACCTAAAGGCCTGGGCTAAGGAGAGGATTGGCTAGAGAAAAGCAGAGACCTTGCCACATTTTTGTCACCAGAGAAGAAACAACTGGTCTTGTCTCCTTAGATTCTCAGCATCTCCTGGTCCCTTCATCCTTGTTATGACACTTCCATGGGCATAAAAGCCAGTATTGTACCCTTGTCCTGAATATACAGATATGTGAAGAAATAAGAATATTAAAAGGGCATGCTTGTTCTTTAGGACTTCTGGGGACTACAGGCTGTGAACACTAACATATACAACATGCATATACACACACAGACACACACAGACACACACACACACACACAGGGCTGGCTATCTATACCAATGCACCATACGTGGATATTTTCAACCAAACAACTACAGAAATTCCATCTGACAATAATTTCTAAGTAATGCTGTATGTTTTACTGATACTATTGGCTGTGACATGATAAAATTTAATAACAGACCCAGTCCAGCTGAGTCACTTGCTGACACTACTAGCCACTCAACTATCCCAGCTTTAAGACTGAAAATGGCCCTTCCAGATGCTCAGGTCACTCAGGGCCATTTTTCTAAGAGTTGCATGGATTCACTGCCTTCCGCAGAACCAGAAACAGAAACTTCCAAGCATCACTCATTTAGTCATATTAGGGAGGCTGGCCCGGGACAGGGGTGGGGGGGAGGCGGGGGAGGAGAAGATGAAAGAGACATATTAAACCTATTTGGGCACATGGTTTCTCAACTACCCCACCTCTTCCTCTAAATGTCTGCCTCCACCCATACTCCCTCTACTGCAGCCACAGTGAATACTACTTCCTGAACACATGCTTCTGCCTGCCTCATGCTCTAGAAAACACGATTTATTTCAGGCTGGGGAATACCTAGCTTTCCTTAGGGACTTACTGAAGTGCTAAATCCTCTGTGAAAATGTCCCTGCCTTCCCAGCAGAACTCATCACTCCTTCTGTGAGCCCCTAGTACTTATATTCATTAACTCAGGCTCTATTGTAATGTTTCTGGGCCTTTTTCAGTTTTTTTCCACCAGATTATAAACTCTTCGAGGTCAAGAATTATACCTTTTTTCATCTTGATAACCACTTCTCTATTTTCCTGGTCCCAATGTCTAATACAATGAAGGCTTAGCCCAGGGAAGGTGTTACAAACAATGTATTGAGTGAACTGATGACTGAAAAATGACCAAGGAACCAGAATAAGGGAAGGATAACACATACTCTCCAGTATCCAGCCATAAATCTGAAATTGCTTAGTCTAAGAATGCTTGGAGCCTGGTTGATCAGAAGTACCCAAAAGATGCCAGGGCTGGTAAGTCCTTTTCTTTTTCTTATTATTCTTTTCCTTTTTTAAACTTTAGCATTAAGTAATGCTGCCTTAATTCTAAGCCTATTTTTCCTATATTCTCTATTATTTTTCATCTCAGGTCTCTGGAATTTTTCTTCTGTCTTAGCATGTTTAAATTTGCAGACAATCTGTGGAAGGAATTCAAAAGACTCAAAAGTTCAGGGATCCTAAGAATCTGCTATCTTGAGCCCTCCTGTCTTCAAATACTTGATCCTGCAACACTGAGCCCAGAGTATACACTCAATGAATCTCTTTGGAGAAAAGAGGATGGACAGAACTCAAATGGTGCCCAAGGAGAGGCAGTCATGGATCATGGAGATGACCAAAAGAGGTCACTTTTATTTTCAAGTAAGTTACCAAACCACTGTGACTTAACCTCCCCCTCCCCCTTTTTTTTAAATTATGTGACTAAATAAATTAAAAAAAAAAAAAGAATGTAAAAGTAACAAATGAGAAATAAATATATTTCAATTTCAAGCTGACAATTTTGGGGTGTTTACTATGATGCTGCCACTATATTCTGGGTATTTTATGTATATTATATGAATCAGCTCTTACCACAATACAATGAAGAGATTTAGCCATTTCTCCATTTTGCAATGAGGGAATTGAGGTAGACAGAAAGGTTAAGTAAGTTGCTTGAGTTTATGCTAGTTGGTAGGTAGTGGAGAATGGTTTCAAATGTCTGCCATCTTAAATCCATGCAGTGTCTCCACATATTAGCAAAAAGCTAAATTGTAATACAATATTATAAAAGCAATGTTTACAGATTAATGTATTATTTATGCATAACTTCCTAGGAGCATAACTACCAGCAACATGTCATTATGTAAGGATTAAATAAGCTATTATAATTTTAATTTTAAAGAATATAAGAATCTATGTATAAATGACCCATGTTCATAATTTAAAGCTCATGCTGCATATTTTCTCAGCTTGGTCAGACTCTATGTTTACATTTTATAAATGCTGAAATTAAGGAATAAAAATGTTTGATGAATGGGCATTTTTTTAAGTCAAAATAAAACACCAGAATTTCTGATTCCAGATTTCTCTGTCTTCAGGGTCACAAATCTGTGTTTGTGTTTATGTTGTTTGACTTCTGTACAGGTACTAACATCTTTAATGTGAGTATTGAAGAATTTTTACCTTCCAGTAACTGAGCAGTATTACCTAATGATGCTTAGAGGACTCACTCTGTAGATTTAAAGGAGGTGACTGAGATGTCCTTAAGAATAGCTAAATTAATTATTGAGTGCTTCTTATGTATCAGGAACCACTCTAAGTTGTATTTATGTATTAACTCCTTAAATTCTCTAAAAATTCTAAGAAGTACTTAAAACTGTTATTTTTTAAAAAGGGAAACTAAGGCTGAGATAAGTAACTTGTCCAAAGTCACATAGCAAATAAATGAAGAGGTCAGAACCAAGACTGGAATATTGGCAGCATTTGGTCCAATCATTGTACATACTACTTCACTATGCTAGATTAACAACTTTTTGTTGTTGGAAAAACTTAGCTACTGTGAAATGTAATTATTAGTCCAACATTTTTGTTAGTCACACAAATGACCAAAGTTATATCTCAGAATCTGGGAGTCTTTATTGTCTAGAATAACAGTCAGTGTTTCAGTATCACTTATTGACAAGCAACAAAAGTTTTATACAGTCTTTCAGGAGATTCTGGATTTTAAAGCATGAAGCTTTTGAGTTTTGGTAAGAATAAGTGCTTTAAAAGTCTATTTTTTTTTCTTCCTTTTATAGTAAATCCCAGACTAAGAGACTATGGGTATTCTGAGCTATCTTTTCACTCATGTTATTGCAACTAAGCTGTTAAAGGGAAAGTGAACATATTTAAGAAACGTTTTTACACCAAATTATTATTTCTATCAAGAATATTTTCAAGTCACACATCTTTAATTGGAAACAGAAGGGATATGGGCTTTAGCACAGTGGCAGTGGGAATGGACCAGCACCTACCTACCTGCCAAGTCTTCTCTGGTACCCTAGTAGACACCATTTCCATGATGAAGAGCATCTTCACCTTCTTTTTTACTTCATTCCCCTTTTCGGCCTCAAATGGTTATTCATCCTGCTCTATTCCTGGTCTTTAATCTCACTCTAGCTAGGTAGGGCAGGTCATCTTTGTTAGTCAAAGACCAAGAAACATTTGGAGCTTTGTGGATCATGGCAGCTAGAGGGCTGAAGTGGGCATTCTTGGAGTGATGGAAAAAGAAGTAGGTCATTTATAGTAAGAATGGGATGCAACCACTTACATTTTTTTTCTAATAGCAGGACACTTTGAAATTTGTGGATGAAGAGAAAGAAAAGAAATTTAAGCCAAAAAACTAGGTTAGTTAAAATGGGTTGGAAAAAAGGAAAATATATATGGACAGATCATGGGTAAGAAAGTGGAGAAATACTACAAGAGTTTTATTAAATATAGAATCAGGTAAAAGTGAAAGAGATGGAAATAAGGATAAGAAGGATAACAAAGATTCAAGTAAAAAAGACATATTTCTCAGTCATTGGCATCCAGGTTTAGGAGTTTATTTCAAAGGGTGAGGACAGCAGGATGACTAAGGACTGGGTGTTATAGAAGGTACCCTCTGTCAGGAAGATCCCATTCTATTCGGTTGACCACAGAAGCAGAATTAATGGACTTGCAGCACCTCTGGGACTTTGTCTCTTCTATATCTGTGTGAAAATTAGAAAAAGAAAGAATGTTGGTAACAGCTTCTTGGAAGTATATTTTTACTGAGGGTTTGTATAGGTTAAGTGAGCCATTTCTAGGGTCTCGTACAGAAACCTGGGTGAAAGGATCTATTGAGAATTTGGTCAAGAACAATTTATAAAGTTCTGATTCATGACATGGGATCTATACCATTCCACTCGATTAGAGCAATCCAGAAGTTTACCAAAGAGCTTAGCATAAAGACCTGTACTGATATTATCTGCCCCTATCCTATTAGGGCTTTTGCTGATACCTGATGAGTTATAAAAAATATCTGATATAAGAGTGTACTTTTATATAAGTTCATCCCTATATAAATAAAGTGATTTAATCCAGAATATTTTGTTCATCCTTGACTGGTTTGTGATACTATCTTAGCACAAGATGCCATAATAAAATATCATATAGAAGGTGACTTAAACAACAGAAATTTATCTCCTTTGCTCTAAAGGCTGGAAGTCTGAGATCAGGGTACCAGAATGGTTGTGTTCTGATGAGATTTCTCTCCCTGCCTTGGAGACAGCCACCATCTCACTGTGTGTTCACATGGCTTTCCTTGATGAGAGAGGGAAAGAGACAGACAGACAGAAAGAAAGAAAGAAAGAAAGAAAAGAAGAGAGAAAGAAAGAGAGAGAAGAGAATAGAAGTTCTCTTATGTCTCTCCTTATAAAGATAACTAATCTCATCATGAGAGCCTCATAACCTCATCAACCTAATACCTTCTTAAGGCCCCACTTCCAGATATCATCACATTGAGGGTGAGTGGTTCAACATATGAAGATCTTGGGGGAACACAATTCAGTCCATAGTACTACTCTTTGGAGTGGCCTCTCTGCCCTATCATGGTCTTAGAACCTACTGAGGTATGGTGCAGTCATTATTTACTATTATATTATATGGAAAGGCAGGACTAAGTACAGATATTAGGACAATGCTTTCTTTTATCAAGAAATGCTAATAGAATAAAAAAGTACCAGTTGTGACCTTGAAGAGTGAGTTGTGCCATGTCAGCAAGGGTCTAGGTGATAGCAATACAACCACTTTGCAATTTTTGTCAAAAGGTTTTTCTTTTATTCTATATCTAGGAGCAATGATTTATACAGAAATTTGTATTTTCTTTCATTTTATTTGAGCTTCACAATGCAACATCACTGATAAATACTTGAGAACAATTATATGATCACTGATGATATCCTATAAGCCAATAAAATAATAGAGTTCCTGTTAAAATGAGTTTGATGCTATGGACTAAATCCTTCTCAATAACTTTACTGATACTTTGCTCAGAGTTCCTATTTTTGCTATTGTACACTAGAGCAGTCCACTAAATTGCCTTTTTAAAATTTTTTCTTCTATCACGGGCTTGATAGCAAACACAGCACTTTTGTGTAATAACATACCATTCTATAGTGTAAAGAATAATGTTCTGTATGTTTCAGGTATTTGAGACCTATCAATTAATTTCAATAATTGTTTATTTTTCATTGGGTGTTAAACTACATAATCCTAATTGAATATATATAATTTTATACTGTACATGTTTATTTTGTACATGTACATGTTTATAATGAATAATTATGTCTGCACTTATTTGCCAAATTATTGTGCTTTCTCTTTCCCTCTCTTCTATCAAGTGAATCATGTGTTTTTGCCATTTTTTTCCACTAGTGATTTTGGCAATTTATACAACTAATTTGTTTTTAATATTAATTATTCATAAGTCTTATGTTGAACTTATCTCTGTTTTTGCTTAGATATATAATTTTATCATTTACCATAATAATATATAATCATATCTATATATCCATATATATTCATTTAGTTGAATTTTTATACTCTCTGTGGAAAGATAAGAAAATTAAGACATTACAAATTGACTCCCTCCCTCATGCTCATACTCCCAGCCCTCTACCAAAGTTTTGTTAAAATCACCAGAGATTTTATTTCCAAAAGTTTGATCTTGTTTGGTTTTTTTACATCGTACTTCAACAAATATTTAAACTTAACTAGAATTATTTGTTTCTTTGCTTACCACTTTTTCTGATGGTCTAGTATTTCCCACTTCCTGGGCTTCTCTTTCCTGTGCTATACTTAGGAGTGATTTTTTAGAGAACAGCTGTGGGTGGTAGACTTCCTGAATCACTGGACACCTGAAAATGTCATTATTTTGTCTCCAATTTGAGTTTACCTAAGAGTAGTATTTTAGGTTTAAAACAGGTGTTTTATTGATGGCATTAAAGAAAACTTAATTCTCTTCTGGCTGTCAGTATTGCCTAGATGATTCTTGTCCATTTTTGTTAATAGCCTATTTTTTCACTCTAAAATCTTGTAGGATTTTTCTTTTGATCTTTGGGATTCTGGAAGCTCAGCATGGTGGCCTAGGTATATTTCTATTTTTTATTCATCTTGCTTGGTACATCTTTCTTGATACTCCATAAGATATTTCAGTTGTGCCAAGTAACATTTTCTTTTATAATTTATGTGATTTCCTTGTTGTTTCTCCCATGCCAGCCTCTTTGATCATGTTGGAGCTCTTTTTTTTTTTTTTTTTTTTTTTTAAGGTAGGCTCTATCCCCAGCACAGAGTCCAGTGTGGGGCCTCAACTCCCATGAGATCAAGACCTGAGCTGAGATCAAGAGTCAGATGGTCAACCAACTGAGGCACCCAGGTGCCCCATTCTGGAGCTTTTAATAAATGGACATTGGAATTTGTTGTCCTCGTCTATTAACTTTTTTCTCATTCTTTTCATTTCTTTGTTCTTTTGTGTTCTGGGAGATTTCCCTGGCTCCATCCTCAGCTCATGGACTTACTATCTAGTTGTGCCCATTCTCTATTCTATCAATCTGCAGAGTTGTTGTTGTTGTTTTTTTTCCACTTCAACTTCCTTAGCTTTCATTTCTACAAAGTTTATTTCCTTTTTTATGGACACAGAATTCTCAAAGAGCTGAGGATATATTAAAAGTGTGTTTTACTTATTGTATCTGTCTCTTTTTTGTTATTGTTCCCTTTTAGCAGTTATTGGTTGTTTGCTTTCTTAAAGTTTCTTGGTTTTGGTTTTCCTGAAATTATTGGCAATTCTTTTGTTTTCTGAAAATTTTGTATTCAAGTATCCCTGTCTACTAGAATATGACTTCTAGTTATGTTTATCATAATCTTTTAGTGCTTTGGGATGGAAATTATATAACTACTTACTTCTTTCCCATTTTTAAGAATAACTATAGATTTAATATTTTAAATATAGATATTTTTAGATATGGTGATATTCTTTTGTGATATTTTAGACAAAATAGCAGCTAGATCTATGTATTCCTTCTACCATAATAATCCAATCCTCTTTTAAGTATTTTGAAATTGTTAAAGATTATTATATTCTTTTTGTTACTGTATTTATGGGTAGAGACATACTTAGACATATAGACATTATTTTTCTTTTCTTTTATGGTAAATTAGGCAAAGAAGAGGTAGAAGTCTTTATCATTAAATGAAAATATAAATTACTCAAGTTATGTCTCACTTTTTAATTATTTAGATTCTTTCCATTGGATCCAGTCAGTCGTAGTCTCTTTCATGGGAGAAAAGAGAAAAAAATAAAAATAAGACTCTCTATTTTTTCCTATATGTTATGGCTGATTTGTGTGTATGCCATTCTGAGTGAATTTTGGACAACAACAGGAAAAGTGGAAGTAACTCTCAACATTTATGTGGGAATTTTCTTCCCAAATATAATAGTAAACAAAAGAAATTCTCCTTTTGGTTAACACCCACTCTGTGCTAGAACTGTGCTAATTGATAGTCTCTGCGTATATCCTCACTGTATAGATGAAGCTGTTAAAACTTGGACAGACTTCCATCACATTTATTAAGATGGCTAGTATTAAAAACAAACAGATAAACAACCCCCCCCCCCAAATAACAAGTGTTAGCAGGGATGTAGAGAAATCAGAACCCTTGTGCATTGCTGGTGGGAATGAAAATGGTGTGGGACTGTGTAAAATAGTATAGTCGTTCCTTAAAAAATTAAAAATACAATTATCATATGATCCAGCAACTCTATTTTTGAGTATATAGTCAAAAGAATTAAAACAGAGACACAACAGATATTTGTATACCCATATTTATAGCAGCATTATTCATAATAGCCAAAGGTGGATGGAACCCAAGTATCTATCAACAAAGGAATGGGTAAGCAAAATGTGGTATACATATATACAATGGGATATGATTCAGCCTTAAGAAGAAAAGAAATTCTTTTTAAAAATATTGTATTTATTTATTTGACAGAGAGATCACAAGTAGGCTGAGAGGCAGGCAGGGGGGGGGGGGGGAGGAAGCAGGCTCCCCGCCGAGCAGAGAGCCTGATGCAGGGCTCGATCCCAGGACCCTGAAATCATGACCTGAGCTGAAGGCAGATGCTCAACCCACTGAGCCACCCAGATGCCCCAAAAGAAAAGAAATTCTGACACAAGCTATAGCACGGGTGAATGTTGAGTACAGGATGCTAAGTGAAATAAGCCAGTCATAAAAATATAAATACTATATGATTCCATTAATATGTGTTACTTAGAATAGTCAAATTCAGAGAGACAAAAAGTAGACCCATGTTTGCCAACGGCTAGGAGGAGGAGGCCATGGGATGTGGTTTAACAGGTATAGAGTTTCAGCTGGGAAAGACAAAGAAGTTCTGGAGGTGGGTGGTGTGGATCGCTGTAAAACAATATTAATGTACTTAATATCACATAACTGTACACTTAAAAATGGCTAAAATGGTGACTGTTATGTTGTGTACATTTCACCACACGCGTACTCAGAAAGGTTTAATTCCATTCCTAAATTTCTGCTCTTGATAAATGGTAAGGTGAGAATTCCAACCCAGGTCTATCTCCACTCATTCACTCAGCAAACTACTGTGTTCCTAGTATATGCCAGACACTATGCTAGTGTTCAGAGGGTGAAAGAGAGAGCCTTACCCACTTGGAACTTACATTCAAATTGGAGGGAAGAGACAATGAGTCAAAATAATTAAAGTATACATTTTGTGGTATGTGAGAAGGTGATGAGAAGGCAAAAGGAAAATTGGAACAAGGTGGGAAGAATTGGGTCTGGCAGCATAACTAACTTCTAAACTCAGGCTTCATCCACAGACCTATGTTGTCTCTCAAGATATAATATTTCAGAAAAAAATTTGGAAGTTTTCTTTATTTTGGATGTATTTTTGTTTTGTCTGTTTTCCCGTTTCCTGTAAGTAAGTTATTAAGAAAGTAAAAATAAGGAATGTTTTATTTCTCTTCAGAATCAGACTAGAGCTCTTTATAACAATGCATTGAAATAATATTTCTTTTGTAAGAAAACCTCAGTGTGTAGGTTATTGTCTGTCTTAGAAACCTAGAAAATAAAAGACATGTGAAGCTTGGAGAAGACTCATACACCGTAAATGGGAAAAATGTTTTGAACAATACATAGTAATCCATCTGTATGAAAACCCTAGATCTGGATTTTGCCAATTGTGGATTTTGCCAATTCTGTGGCCTTTAGCAAGCCAGACTTTCTCATAAGTGAAATGAACATTAAAAAAATCAGCTGTATTCATTTTACAGGGCTACTGTGATCATCAAATAACATAATATTAGAGAACTAGTTTGATATTTGTCAAGCACTATGTAAAGATGACTTAGGCAGTGGTAATAAAATTATTACAATGTGATTTACTTTTCACTGAATATGAAGAGCGGATTTTGGAAGACCCACAGCTGCTCAAAAAGCAAACCAAGGCCTTAAACACTCACATCACAAAGGAAAGAATGAAGAATCAACTTCTTCCAAGTCAAGTGTCAATGGAAGTGCCATATTCTAACTTCACGTGATCTCTTTGGTGCAGTCTGAGGAATTGCTAATGGAGGCATCAAGTCACAAAAATCCTAATGACCAACCACTTCATGCAGACTGTATGAAGTTTTCTTGATTTTTAGAATTTTTTTTCTCTCCTGTGGAAATAATTTGTTCCCTTTCATATTTATGAGGGTGTGAGTTCAATAGTGGTGAAAATCTGGGGACCAAAAAAAAAAAAAGTATAGAAACCAATGCATAATCTACATTCTGGTTTATGCATCCACTGCCAATATAACAGAGCTTTAATTTACTCACCAAATGAAAATGCTTAAGTTAAATGGGAATTAGATCACTCATTGGTGAGTAAGTATACATATGGCCTGAGGCACTGGTCCACACTGGAACCAAGTGCAGCTATCCTAGCAGGAAGTCACTGATCCTGTGCAGTCTCCTGTCCTGAGAACTCAATTCATGATGCAACTTAAAAAAAATATCAATGCAGTGTGTGTGTGTGCACGTGTGTGTATGTGTGTATCTATAGTATCTATTATATCATATTGTAATGACACATGTTGTTGTTGGATAACCCTTGGAAGACAGAGTTTAGAATACAGAAGTCTTAGTTACCCTGTGTCCCTAGTGTTTACTGCAACACTTGAGCAGCTCTTTTCTTCTGCAGAATTCAGTGTTGCAAGTCTGAATGGTCAGTGGTTTATAGTATGACCCAGGCAACACCTGAGGGTAAAGGATAAATGCTCAGGAGAGAATTTGGGAAAGGCTTAGAGCATTCCTGGACCCAGCCAAGAAGATAAAGGTTGAGGGCATGGCTTAGCCCTCCTAAGTGTACTAGAGCACTACCTCATTTTCATATTGGTTTTTGATCTAGAAAACTCTTAGTTGTGTGTACCACAAATCAGAAACCAATGTTGGCGGAAGGAAAGCTCAAACTTAAAGGCCTATATACTGAGATGTCACAAATACAACAGCGAAAGGAAAGTAAGAACAAGCTGAAATAGAATGAGGCAGGGAAAAAGCGGGGGATGAAAGAATAACGCACTGCAAGCAAGGACAGAAATTTGGACATGTGTGCAGGCCATGTTCTATGGGTTAAAGTCCTCTATGGGAGCTTCCACAGTCATCCTTAGAGGCTTCCTCCTTATTTGCCCTGGGGCATTCTCCCCACCTCTGCTTCAAATCCTCTTGCCCTCATTTGTTTCCCCTTGTTTTTCAGATTATCCCTTTCTAATTAGCCCTTTACAAGGTTGATTTGGATGGAAAGTCTGTCCAAATCAAATGAGGTTCACCTCAAGACATGGCCTTCTGTATTTTTCTCCTTACATCTAAGCCCTATAGCTACTGGCAAGTGATATCCCCCATCTTTAACTGTTCTAAGTTCCAAGGACAGAAGAGCCCCAGTAGAGGACTCTGGACCCCTAATTCTAGTTATTTGGGGAAATCAACATCTTAAGAATTTTTTTTTTAATTACATGTATATATTTAGCTGTTCATGAACAAATTAGTTCATGGGAAAAACAAATAACTTTCATAACCTCTATTTCAGGCATGATGAATTTGGTGTCTAAGTATATGAAGCTGCCCTGTAGCAGATAAGTTTATGGGTCTAGAGTTCAGGTGAAAGAGTGGGCAGAAGACATCAATTTGGGAACTATCAGATCTCTAGGTTCTATTTCCTGCTAAACTTCTCACATACTTTCATTTATCTTTACAATATACAGATATAATCGTGTCATTGCCTATATACGAAAATCTTCAGTGAATCCCCAGAATATGAAAAATGGGGTTTTAATACTTCAAAATGGGCATCAAACACCAAAATTTGGCCCTTTATAGATTTTTCAATCAAATTTCCCCACCACTGCCTTTCCACAAACATGCTTGACAATATCCCACTTTCAGACTTTTCCTTAAGTTGTTTTCTCTGTTAAGGTTGCACTTTCCCCTAAGATCCAACTTCTAAGGCCAGTCTCTTCATTGAGGTGCCTTATAATTTTTGTTCTTCTAATAAGAAAGAAATTTCTTCTGCATACTATTTTTAATGATGAAATTTTTATTTATCATGAAGCTGTTTGCCAAAAACATTTTTTCCCTCTATTTTATTGACATATTTATTTACAAACTTATGTCTGGACATTTTTATTCAATCTCTCAAGAAGTCAGAATAGCATATTTAAGATAGATTCTGTGCTGTTTGGTGGCTTTCAAATTTTCAAAAGGAAAAGGTCTGGCTCCTCTAAGAAGTCTTTTATTCCTGTAAGGTAGTTAATCTGCATGAAGAAGAGACTTTGAATGAGAAATTGGAGATGAGCATGGAAAGTATACAATTACAAGTTTTATGGTAGAGTGTACCTACCAGAGCTAAGGTGAGGGAAAGTAAGTTACAACTCATGTGTAAAATTATAAGGGATAATTTAATAGATCATTAACTAATTAACTTAAAAGAAGGCTCCAGGGACCTGGGCTGTCCTTGGGGACAGAAGAGTGGAAGTGGTTATGGATACCTCAGAACTGTAAAGGAAAAAAAAGTATTTTTGTAAATAACAACAACAATAATAACAAAACCAAAAACAAATGTAGCCTATTTAATAACATGGGATTATTATAGAATATGCTATGTTTATAGAATAACCAGCATTTTGGTACAGAGGAAGTATCATGGACATAAGACAAGTTAGGTAGAGATAAGAGTTTGAGTGAATTTGTAGACCATATTAAGATATTTGGATAATTTTGATCATGGGATTTTGCCTGGTGTTATATCATATGCCTACTTTCACTTCATTAAAATTTTCCATAAATACTATTTTAATGACTATATATTCTACAAAATTAATATATCATGATTTTTTTAACGTTAACTTGAATACTGGATATTTAGGTATTTTTATGTTTTGTTTTGTTTTGCTTTTCACTATCACAAACATCACAACAGTAAACACCATTGTAAATTTGGTTTGTGCTCATCCATGTCTAGTAATTTCCTAGTATTTCTGAGGTAAAACTAGATACATATTAGGTTCAAAGAAGCCAAACATAGGAGCACCTGGGTGATTCAGTGGGTGAAAGCCTCTGCCTTTGGCTCAGGTCATGATCCCAGGGTCCTGGGATGGAGCCCCACATCCGGCTCTCTGCTCTGCAGGGAGCCTGCTTCCCCTCCTCTCTCTCTGTGTACTTGTGATCTCTGTCTGTCAAATACGTCAATAAAAATCTTAAAAAAAAAAAAAAAAGAAGCCAAACATAAGTATGCCCCATTCCACGTGTTCATCTTTTCTTAGATTAGAAAAATTTTTGATTGTTACAGCAGTCTATTAATTAAACTCCTACTTCCAGTCTTGTGTCCCTCCAATCCATTGCCTACATTAAGCCAAAGTAAAAACTTCCCAAAATATAAATTGGGTCGATCCTCCCTACTAAACCTCATGAAAGGGTTCCTTAATGTGTCATGTATAAGCTATTCAAATTCAAGAGCATTTTAAGACCTTTAATACATATTACCAAATTGCTTACAGGAAGTTTGTAGTAACTCATACTTGAACAAGCAGTGTACAAAGCATGGATCTTATCATGCCTTCACTAACATATGGTATTCTCATTTGTCACATGTGCTGTAATGATCTATTATTGTCTGTCTCTTCCACTAGTTTATTAATTAGTTACAATTAAGAATGCTGTCATGTTCGTCTTTGGATCACAATGCCCAGTGCACCGCTAGTGAACAATGAGTGAATTAATACTACTTAACACAAGTACTTCATCTGTATGTAGAACTTAAGATCCTTTTATCATTCGCTCTACTGAGATTTAGGGAGAGACAGGGTCAGAGCCAGAAGCTGAAGGTTCAAATAGGGGTTGAAGTATCAGACATGTAGCCAAAGGTCAAAGTAACACACAAGCCATTAGTTCAGGACATCTGACAAAAGTCAGTCTCTTTTGGACAATTCCATTTTTGTTTTAGATTCTCTAATATGCATACTGTTTATTAAGTAATATGTAGTTATTTGACTGAAAAACCCAAGGTGAGGAGATCAGGTGTTATAGCCCCACTTCAGTTATGCTCACATGAAGACAATCTTCCCGTTGGAACTAAGTGATACAAGTTTCATATTCAAGACAGGCAGTGTGCAGGGGTGGGTCATTCACTCCTCTGAGAAACCTCCTGGGTATGAATCCTCCCTAGAGCAGTGGGACTTCCAAATTTTACCATGTAGGTAAATTACTGGGGAATCCTTTTAAAATACTAGATTCTGATTCATTCTGCCCTTTTCAAACAAGCTTCCCGGTATTGCTGGTGTTTCTGATATATGGACTACTCTTTGAGTAGGAAGACGGTGGCATATTTTCTCCTTCTTCATCTGCTGAATGAGAATCTTACTACTTACCTCAAAATATTTTTGTGAGACTTAGACATTAAAAATCTAGGTAACTGGTTAAATAAATACTTCATTGATGCTTTTTGTAGAATTATTTCATCCTTTCCAGTGGGTCTCAAACGTGCCTAGACATTAAAATCACCTGAGGAGTGTTTTAAACATACTAATGCCAGGCCTCCTTCAGACCAGTTAAACCAAAATCTCTTGGGATAGAGACCAGGCACGATTATTTTATAAAGCTACCCAGGTAACTTTTTTGGACAGGCAAGCATAAGCCAATGGCATATGTCTTTATCAGCTTTCCAAATGTCTCCAAAGTTATAAGACAATTTTAGTTATTTGTGTAGCTAGGTCTCAGGGCTGTTATAATCTTCTAATATAAGGTAACTATGTGCTGATGAATTGAGGGAGCATCTGAATTCTGAGAATGGGCCTCCAGACCCTCCTTTTACATATAAGGTTCTTTGGAGAAGTATAGGGAAGCACCTCAAGGGGGTCCACTCTTTGGGCATCTATAGGGATCTCCAGCTCAGCAGAGCATCAGAAATCCGACTTACCTCTGGGGCTTTGCATGTATGTGGATTCCCAGACCCTACCAGTGGGTAGACAAAGCTCTGACATCTGGCTGTTATTTTAATTTTAACTCCTTTTAAACGTTTCTTAGGGATTCTGATGCCCCGCTGAGTTCAAAATCACAATGTAAATACATGCTAGAGAAAGAGAAAGTGAAATTCATCTACTATGATAATATATATATAATATATATAATATATAGTTGATAATATATAGTATAATATATATATTATATATAATATATATAATATATAGTATGATAGTACTTCTAATAGTGAACAAATTCTGGCTGTATCTTTAATATCACAAATAATAGTCATTTCACTGGGGAAAGAAAAACAAGCTGTCTGTTTGGTCTCAAACAGACAAAATACAATAATTAACAGATTAATCACTTTTTACCTAATTTGGAGGACTCTGCCTGCATTGCTGTGACTAACGTTCAGGCTCTGAGAGATACTTAAGTCTTCCTTGATTGTGACTTTAGCTTTGTGTGCCTTGAGTTTTTGAGCTTATATTGTGTATTGATAGGCCTCATAGAAAAAGGCTGAAAAGTGTTCTGTTATGCTTTAACTATAAAGTACCTTTTAAAGAACTTTCTCTTTTATGGGAAAATCTGATTGAAGTGTCTCGTGATGATCAAACACAATTATTTACAGAGGAGTATATTGCTTCAGAAAGTATAAACCACCAATGACAGGGTCCTTGACCTGAGAAGCTTAAACTTTAAAATAGGGGTAAACACATGTAAGATAACAATAAAATAGAGTTGGTCTCAAGGTTGTAGAGGGGATCAGCCTGGAGACTGTGGGCAAGCTGAGTGACATTATTTACTACTAGTGCCTCAGAAAGTACACTGACTTCTAGAAAACCTGTAGTAACTTGGGGACACAACAACAATGGAGAATTTGAGGTTTTGGTTTTAGGCTTTCACAGAGAAAGTTGAAAACAAAATGATCACTTCAAAGTGTGGTTTCTTTTAGCTTCAGTTAACATTCTGGTGATGAGACTTATCACTATTTAGGCCAGGTTAATGGCTAATTTGGTTTTGAAGGTCTTATGGGTGGGTTGTTTTGTGATGCCAAGGCTTTTTCATAGGTCCATTTAATGTCCAATGTTTTCTTTGTTAGATGAAGAGATTTATATTTTATTTAACTTTTCTTAACTAATGCAGCCCAATATAATATATTAAATAAATATGATAAAATTTAATCAAATGCTTATCAGTCTCAATTTCATTTGCAATTAGTCTTTCTGAGTATTTTGGCTTTGGCTCCATAACATTAGTATAGGAAGGAAAATATAGTCAAATCCCTAAGCGATATTTGCTCATTGATAGTTTAATGTGTGTTTATTTTTCCTTCCAGATTTTTATTTCAGAAAATAAATCCTGGATTATGCTCTCAAAGGAATTATAACTATTTGTGTGTATCTATTCCTTAAAACCCTCTAGGCCTTTCTCCCCTGTCCTTGTGGTTCTTATAAAGGTTTAACAACTGGCAGCCCTGGAATCTGATGACCTCTTTCTTTCCTTTGACTAGATAAGGTAACACAGCTGCTAGTAAATTTTCCCACAGACTCTGCCAATGGCACTGGTGGGGAGGGGTGTACCTCTGTGGACGGAGAGGTAATCTGATCCTCCCATGGATCAGACGTGAGCCTTGTCAGAGTTGAGACTGTGTGCTATATTAAATTACACTCAGTGTTTTCTGTTCTACTCCTTGAACTACTGTTCACAGAGACCACCCAACCTACAGCCCTTTCTTGAGCCCATGGGGAACCCAGTTATAATTGCCCGCATTGCCACTGAGCCAGCAGGCCGTTGGGAACTGGCTTCTTCAGAACCCACTGATAATGTTTCTGGCAGAGCAATTTCACATTTCCAGTGAAATCTCACCACATAAGAAAGTTAATAATCTTTGGTGAGAAATGACTTGTGCTATGAACCTGCAGAGCAGGAAATTGAGAAGCAGTCAGGCAAAGTTTAGAGATGAGCAGTTTGGTTTTGGTGCATTGCCTTTCCTTAGCCAGCCCTAACTATAAGCTACTCTGTGTCTATATTTGTAGGTTCTTTGCCCACCCCCCTCCCCACCATCCTTCAGTTCACTGATTTTCAAACCCTAGTGTGTGGCCGACTCCAATTCCAGGGCCTCCACAGAGATCCTAGAATCCATGGAGAGATTTTGATTCAGAAGTCTGGTGCTACATGTTTGACAAACGGACAGGTGCTTATGACTCACATGATCTAAGAATTACATTTTGACAAAGGCATTAGTAACAAAATGCTATCAATCAATCCTCTCCCAACATACTTCATAGATTATTTATATTTTACCGTGAATTAATGTGTGTTCCTACTCTCAAAAAATAAAATTTTATTAGGACATATAAGAAAAAGACCTAGTCCGAGATAGATGTACAAAAACAGTAATACAGTTAACCATGTAAAACTTTTGACTCCTCCAAAACTTAATTATTAATAATCTTCTATTGACTGAAAGCTTTATTGGTTGCATTAACTGTCAACACATATTTTGTATATGTATTATGTACTGTATTCTTACAATATAGTAAGCTAGAGAAAATAAAATTTTATTAATAAAATCACAAGTAAGAGAAAATACATTTATAGTATTATACTGAATTCATAAAAAAGTGTGTATAATTGGACCTGTGCTGTTCACACCCATGCTTTTCAAGAGTCAACTGTATAGACTGTACAAGCTAGATAAATTAACAAATGGGTCATTTAATATTAAGAATTGTGGTCATGGAAATCTTCCTAATGCTTTAATTTCTTTATTTTTGGAAAAGTTACTTTTGAAACAGAAAATTTTAAGTGGGAGGAAACTGGTGATTTTTGCCTACAATCCCAGCCAATGGTAGAAATGAGTTTGTTAATGGCTCCTTTTATGAAAGCAGAATACATTAAGTACAAGTTACACGTAAGACATTTTTGTTGTTCTTGAAGTCTCTTCATATATACTCTGGTCAGAAATTAAGTGTTCACCATTTGTAAATTTCTCTAAAGCAATAGAACATCTGAAAAGGAAAAAGGACATCGTCTAAAATTAAGCTCAAGGAAAACACTGGGGCTCTCTGAAAGTCAATGCACTGTTACAAGGTCTAATGAGGGATTTAAAGACATTTTAAGATGGCTCAATTTATTACAACAGCAACAACTGGTACTGCTACTGCTACTTTTGCTACTCATGAGGGGTTTTTAGGTACCTAAATATAAAAATGTACAACAGTACAATTTTACTTAAGTCAAAATAGAGTAGTAGAAAGATTCTAAGGCTGTGAATCAGGAGACATAGTTTCGAATACCAAGGCTGGAATTTTCTGGCTGTATGACCTTGAATAAATAAGTTATTTTTTCCATATCCCAGTCTTCTGTAAAATAGAGCTAATAATATTTATTCATTCTATCCTAAAGATTTATTAGGAAGGTAAATAAATGTAATAGTAACAATCTTTGCATATTAAGTAATATGTTTGAATGTAAGGTATGATTTTTAAAATATGTACATCCAGGTATATATATATACATGTATTTTTTCCCCCCTGCAAATCCATAAAGTAAGCTATGTGATGGAATTCAGCCTCTTGCACTGAGGCTTTCTACTCTTTGGTTCTCTTGGGTGTACTTTTCTCCTATCCTCTCTTCTCATGATTGGAAATCATAATCCTAAATGAAATTAGTATCAGCTTAACTGGGTTTTTATAAATACTATTATAAAGATATGCAATTACATTATAGAAATGATTATTAATAGGTGACATTGTATCAAGGGCTTTACTATTTTCTAGTGATTTCTTTATATTAAATGACAATGTTAAGTTTTAATCAAATAATAAGAAAAGTTAAAATTTAAAAAGTATTTTATTTGCATAAACATATTTTCTTGAGATATCTGTCTAAAGAGAGTGCTTCAGGTTCATGAACCTGGGATTTCTGTCACAAATGAAAGGATTTGTATTAGCAATGGCCATTTTTAATTGGGTCAGGAAATTTTAAACTAAGATACGGACTTGGTTACCTTTTTTTTTTTTTTTTTTAAATACTGAACAACTACTATGTGCAAGACACCATGCTTGAGAATGTAGGGGATATAAAAATATTTAAGTAGTGTTATGAGTGAAAAGTACCTTGAGTGAAACTCAAATAAGAGAAACAGGAGTTCAAAAGAGTGGAGTCTCTTCAGAAACTTGGAAGGAACAGCTGTTGATTCAGAGATGCTAATTTGAACTCATTTGTAAAGAAAAGAAGCTTCAGACACATGAGGAAGGAAGAAAGGTCATGCTAGGTAGAGAGAATATTAGAAGCAAATACATAGTGAAGGAATAGTGAAGAGATACATTAAAAAAAAAAAAAAGCCACAACAATCCATTTTACTCATTTCCATTCAAATTTTAAAGTGCCAGAGGAACCCGTTTTTAGTTTGCTGATCACTCGCTGCTATGATCTGAATGTTTGTGTCACCACCAAAATTTATATATTGAAATTCTAACCCCCAATGGGATGGTATTAGGAAGTGGGGCTTTGGGGAGTTTATTAGGTCATGAGAATGGAACCCTAGTGAATGGGATTAGTGCCCTTGTAAAAGAGACCCCACAGAGCTTCTGTGCTTCTTCCACCATATGAGGACACTGAAAATACGCTGTCTATGAACCAGGAAGCGAGACTTCACCGCATACTGAATCTGCTCGTGCCTTGATCTTGGACTTCCCAGCCTCCAGAACTGCGAAAAATAAGTTTGTTGTTTATAAACCACTGAGTCTAAGGTATTTCGTTATAGCAGACTGAATGAACTAAGACATTCACATTTATAATGTTCAGGGGAAAAAAATCATCTAATTAAAAGTCAGGGGGAAAAATATTGACTCTACATTTTAAATCTGCTTCAAATAAAACAGTTTTGTTATAAATACTCAATTTGAGCTATTTAAGAAAACAGTTTCCCAGCTATTAGAGACACTGTAATAGAACACATACCAGAAGTTGTTGGAGCTGCTTTCTGTCCTGACCTTAGTATGTGAATCTGGGCAGGTCGCTTAACTTGCTGAGCCTCATTTTCCTGAGGTGTGTGGGGTTGTAGGGGAATTGAGCTAAATGGTCTCTAGGATCCATCCCAGCACTAAATATTTACAAATTCTTATTTCCAGCATTTGGAGTTATTCATACATTTTAATGTTTAGTTTCTTTTTTTCTCCAGAGTCACTAATGTCAGTCCACTTAACTTTTTCTTCCCCCCACCCCAAAACCACACATCTTTCCACGGCTTACTAGTATTAGAGATATTATTAAACCAAATTGGGTAGGCTAGATATCAATCTATAAGAAATCCTAGGTTTACCAAAGGAAGACACAAAATGAGTAGGTATCACTTTAAGGTATTTGCACATACAGGTTATCCATGTGATAGGAGATCTTAGGTGCTGGGAAGATGGGCTTATTTGGATAGGAGTCTCTCCATACTCAGAAAGAGTATGGAGTATGTTTTCTAATGAAAGATCAAAGATCCTTTGAGTTTTGAAATTGATTCCTAATTCAGACTACAGATAATATTGAAGAACTAGGAATAAGGAAAGATATAAATATATTAATAAATTGCTAATATACAGTAAAGCTTATAGTGTACTAGGCATTGTACCAAACAGATTTGTTCTCATTTAATTGTCCTAATTACTGTATGAAGAAGATATTTGTATCAGTCCCATTTTACTGATGTGGAAGCTGAGACAGAGAGCTTCAGATAAATTGCCCAAGAGTAAATATTGGCAGAGCCAAAATGTAAGACTAACTCTAGATTTTTTCTCTTTATTGCTTTATTATAATCCCCTGTATCATTTAATTTGATAGCAAATGGGGACCACAAAATATGTTTGCTTGTTAGCTAGAAAGTTTTTTTGCTTTATGCTTGGTCTCATAATAAGCTTTACCTATACTATTTTAAAAAGATGTATGTATTTATTTGTGTGTGTGCATGTGGGCAGGAGAGGGAAGAAGGAGAGGGAGAGGAAGAAGATCCTGAGTTAGACTCCCTGCTGAATGGAGAGCCGGGCAGAAGGCTCCATCCCAGGACCCTGAGATCATGACCTGAGCCAAAACCAAGAGTCAGATGTTTAACCAATTGAGTCACCTGGGGCCCCTCACTTATGCTATTAAAAGAAGAAAATAAGGTATTGAAACCCCAGTCAAGAAATAACCTTAATGACTAAACCAACATAGTGTATCGTCAGAACACATTCTCTGTTCTTGTCCTTTTCTTTCTATTTTTACTCACTATGGCCTCATTCCATTGCACACCTAACCCCCAATATTAGCCATCTCTATATGTAGTAGAATTAACTGTGGCTTCTAATCAAACTCAGTGTTTATAGAGTGAAATGGCCCATCTAAGAGACTATAAACTGCCATGTTTCCTTTCAACAGTTTAACAAATACTGTCTTTTATTGGCTGGAAAAAGAAAGTGGCCAAAAGCATTTACACTCTTGTACCTTTTCATGTTTGAAAGTTTGAGCACAAAATGCGATAAGATGTTTTGGAATCTTTGATATCATTTCTTCCTTTAGAGCACATGTGGTCGGGCAACAAGACAGGGTATTATTTCCTTGCTGGACTCACACAGAGCCTAGTCAGCCAAGGCAATTTCACAGGGCCTGACCAAAACACCTTGGCTGCTGCCCCCACACATGTGGGAGGTGTTTTTGGCTGCGGATGATGGCTTGAGTCAGTGATTGCTGAATGCCCTGTATTTGGTGTTCTACTTTTCATGTAAATAGCTGGGAGAACAGAGCAGGCCTTCACGATTGTACCTTTACTAACTGAGAGATTTTGGTGAATAAACATCCACCTAGCTGTTAACTCAATTGGGCTTTTTTATAGGTTAATATTTTGTGCTTTCTCATTTTGAAGTTCTAGTTGATGTTATTTCTTTGATACTCATTGATCAAATATCAATTTGATATTTCTTTCTAAGCTACTCTGATGCATGAATTCAGAAGCATGTATTTGGCACACTATTTCTCTATGATTGCTTCTTGTATTTTGTCTAGCTTTATTTTCTTAGTTTGTCAAAGTTTCTTATGAGCATGTTCCAGATTCTCAAGACACATACTCATTTACTGTTTGCTGAGTGCTTAGTGCAATGCTGAGTGTATAACAAACATCCATTAAGTTTTTAATTGATTGAGTTCACTTGGCTATTGGCTGACTCCATGAAGTAATAAATGGATATTTAGAGCAGGCCAGTGAGCTGAGTTT
This sequence comes from Mustela lutreola, assembly GCF_030435805.1. Lineage (NCBI taxonomy): Eukaryota > Metazoa > Chordata > Mammalia > Carnivora > Mustelidae > Mustela > Mustela lutreola. Next base: position 74,252,363 of record NC_081295.1, read on the forward strand.
GTAAAAGCACAGTGTAGTTGTCCATTGGAGTTGGGTGGGTCTTCATCCCTAGGTGGAATAATTTGATTTATGAATGTTGGCTACTGTGTTCAACCAACTCCTCACAAAAGCATAAGACTAATTGCAAGAAGGAGACTATAATTGAATCAAGAATAAAAAGCAACAGCCTATAAGTATTCTCTAAAATGGTGGTTAAGGAATGACCCTCAAGTATTTGAAAGTGAGCAGAATAGTAAAATAAATTTCTTTCTTTCTCATTCTCTCCATACCTCCCTATTTTCTTCACACACCCCCGCCCCCAGCCAACTCTTACCTCTTTTTTCCTTTCTTCAAAAAATATTGAACCCCTTCATGGACCAGATACAGTTGCTAAAGGTAATAAATACATTGGCAAAAGAGATATACCCTGACTTCTCTACTCACATTTCAGTGGAAGAAACAGACTGGAGCTGGTAGGAGGACTTAATAAAGCAACACAGAATGAATGTGTTCTGTGAAGGGAATAGTATGTGCAAAGGCCCAGAGGTAAAGGAAGAAAAGCCTTATTAGAACAGACAAAATAATGTTAGCATATTTAGGGTCAGGAGAAAAGGTGTGAGACTTAATGTTGAAGTAGTATAAATGGACTACATTATAATGAAAAACTTCATCAATGTTACGAGGAAATTGAGATTTTATCCCTTGGGAAGGTATCAGGACTTTAAGCAAAGGAATGGTATACTCAGATTTGTGTTTTCATAGCTCAGACTGACTGGGCCAGGGGCTGGGAAAAGACAGGAAGCATGAGATAAGATATTAATTGTGAGGACTGAACTAGCTGAATGGACTTGGGGACTAGTTGCATAGGGTAAGCTAAGAATATATACATTTCTAACCTGAGTCAGTAGCACCAGTTACTAAAATAGGAAGCAAAAGAGAAATAAGTTAGGGAAGGGAAATTAATGAATTTAATTTTAGCCCTGATAAATTGGAGTTGTAGAAATAACTTAAAGATCAAAATGCACCATGGACATTTCTTGAACCTAAGGAGCTTGTCATCATATTGCACATTTTCATAGGGGTTAGTTTTATATTGTTCTCTGTGACCTTCATCATTATTATTACAGTCAACATTACCTACTTGCTTTGCTTAAACAAAGGCGGTGAGGGACACAAAGGCACATAAGATATGTCTCTTCCTTTGGGGAGATCAGGGGGTGGATGGGTAGATAAGACCTACACTAAAAAACAAAAACTGACAAAATCATGTTCAGTGAAAGGCTAATATAAGTATTGCAAATAACAAGTGTTACAAGATTGCCAATAACAGAGAGGCTAAGGTGGATGAGGGAAGGTACAAAGTAAAGGTGATGTTGGTCTTGATAAGGTATAGACAAAGGAAGGTGATGAAGACAGAGATTTCTAATGTGGGGGAAGAAGTGAAGGGAAAATGGATAATTTTATTCATCGTTTTAATGTAATATATGTGCTCAAAAATAGTACTACCTATGCAAATTCTGGCCCATCATGTTTGTTGTTAAAAGAATGATAGGTTACCAGTACATATCCATTCAGGGCTGTAATTTCTACTCTGGGCATTAAGGCATTGCACCTATGTAAAAAGTTTACTAAACCAGCCATGAAATGGTTTTTCTCTTAGGAATAACCAGATGGGTAGAGATTTTTTGCATGCATTGATTTTGCCCAGCCTTTGCCTCTGATTTCTTAAATAGCACTGTGTAAGCAAGTTCACTGAGAGTTTGTTGTCCTCTCTGTAGTTATTAAAAACAAATTGCAAGTACATTAATGTGGGACCATTGGCATTGCTATATTTAAAATAGTCAAATAGAATTAAAATGCAAAACTATTTACTTGGTGAGCAAATGTAGTCTAAAGCCCCATGAATTAGAGCAATTCTGTCCAATAGAAATATTAAGAGAGCCATAAAGGTGAACCACATATATGATTTTGAATTTTCTAATAGCAACATTAAAAGAAGTAAAAGGAAACAAGTGAAATTAGTAGCACATTTATTTAACCTGATATATCTGAAATATTATCATTTTAATACCTAAGAAACATAAAAATGTATTAGGGAGATTTTTTTCATTATTTTTAACATGAATTCTGTGAAATCTGGTATTATTACATATTTATAATTACATCTAACTATCACATCTGAGTTTAGACTAGGCACATTTCAAGTCTTAAGAAGACTTGACCACCTATGGGATACCACAGGGCTAAAGGTTAGAGTGGCAAACCTTAGATTTTCACCCTGTTATCTGAACTATGATATTCAGTTTGCCAATTACTGCACACCTCTGGTTGGCTCTGCAGATGCTTTAACTCTTTGTGAAAAGATTCTCAGCAGCAAAAGAAATAAGGGCAAAAACACAAAAGAGAATTAACTTCTCTTAAACATCTTGTGGGCTCCAGGCAAAGGGCTAGACACTTCATATTCGCTTCATCAGCTGTTTGTACTGGGATAGACATAGGCAGATAAATCTGTAAACAGACAAATAAGCAAATAAGGAAATACTTATTACACAATAAATCCAATGGACAAGGACATTGAAATTCAGAGATATTAAAAAAATTACCCAAGATTACATTGCTAGTAAGTGGCAGACCATAAATAGCATCTAGATCTATTTGATTCTGAAACTGGTGTATTTTCCACCATACTTTGCCGCTTCCTAAAGCACATCCCTGGTTTGGCTCAATCAAACATTCGGTAAACTGAACCAACATGATTTCGCAGTGGAATACAAGGTCTTGGCAAGATCTTTTAATAGAAAAGATACCAAAGAAAAATTATTTTAAAGAGATGTTGCTGGATCTGGCCCCTGATACATCCTGAAGTTTAGTGAGGAAAAAGCAGTTCCATTGGATTACTCAGAAAAGGCAAATGAGAATTTTGAGGAGGAATACAAAATGAATGGATTGGGTCTGAACAAAGAGTAAGGAAATCTCAACCTTCATACAGATTTCGCATTCAGTCCACTAATGCACCTTAAATTCACTTAGGAGATTTGCTATTCCAAACATGTGAGGAATGAAAGGTATTAGTTAACATACAGCAGAATCACCCAGAAACTGATCAAATACAAATTCCTAGACCTCACCTCTGGAGATTCTCATTCAGTAGATCAGAGGAGAGACCTGATGATCTGTATTTCTTTTTTTCTTCCTCCCTCTCTCCCTCCCTTCTTCCTCCTTTCCTTCCTTCCTTCCTTATTCCTTTCTGTGTTTCTAACAAGCTCTAAGAAGTTGCTGTTGCTGCTGGTCTTGGGACAACACTTGTGAGATGTACTGGTCTCGATAGTGAGGATGGGTAAGGCAGTAGAATTATAAAGCCATTTTGTCTTTAGCTCTCTGAAAGCTGTTTCTGAATTCCTGACCTTTTCTCTTTTTGATTCATTCTTCCTGAACTCCATAGATCCTAGTAAAGATTTCAAGTTGTTCAAAGAAAAAGCAGGCCCAACTTCATAAGAGCTTAATTCCTATTTGGATACTGACTCTATGGCCTTAGATCACTATATGACAGAGGTATATTCAGTGCTGGTCAGTCAAAGTAGAAGAAAGTGTAAAGACATTATCAATGAGTTCTAGAACCCCCAAATTTATACTAGTCCCCTGCTCTGGAATATTTGTATTTCAGAACACTGAACAAATAAAATATTAAATAGATAAATGCAGTGGTCTCTGAAGAATTGCAGTGAATGAGATAAGATGGAAATAGAAAATTGGCATGTGTTCTGATTCTCAAAAAAAAAAAAAAAAAAGGCAAAACAAAAACAAAAAACAAGAGAGAAATCTGCTTCCACTATCAAGAGTACACCAGTCATGCCTTTATTTTTCAGTTATTCATGAACAGTAGTGTGTGATTATTTATTAGTAACATTTTTTAAGTATCATAAGAAAAAATTGGGATTCTTGAGCTTATAATGCTTCTCTAATAAGATATTCTGTTTTTTTTTTTTTTATTGGATTTCTGGACCATGAGGAAGTGTGATAAAAAATCAAAAGCACAAACAAATACCATATGATCTCTCTTATATGTGGCATCCAAAAAAAATTAATTAATTAAAAACAAGCTCATAGATACAGAAAACAGTTTGCTAGTTATCAGAGGTAAGAGGTAAAGGATAGGGAGAAATGAGTAAACTCTATTTTTTAGTTTAAATAAATTGTTTAGATAAAAAAAACAGACAATTTAAGCAGGGAGTTGACATCTACTTTTATATCTTCTCATGAAGGAAGTGAAGAAACTTATCAGCTGTATGGACAATAAGAGGTTAATGGCAAATGTAGTTGATTGTAAGATTTCTGTCCCTCTAGAGTAGGTAGTTGTTAGAATGTCACACCTTTGGCCTTGGGTTTCTTTTCCATTCTTAAATAAGATGTGGAAAAAACTATATATGGTATTCTCATCAAATTTATAGATAATAAAATAGGAAGATAGTGTGATTATTCTGGTTAACAGTTTATTTAGGGATGAAAATTTGGAGTGAGAGACAGTTTCTAATAAAATAAGTTTGAACAGCAGCTGCACATGTAAAAGATGACAGGAACTTAGTATAGAAGTATATGGCATAAACAGTATGGAGTTACAGAAAAAAATAAACCTATTACATGAGTCAGTGCTGGGACCAAAAAAACAAAAAACAAAAACAAAGCAAGACTTGGTTATATTAGTTTAAGATACAGTATTTAGAACAAGGTAATCATTTGTTCTGCTTTACTTCCTCCATTCACATTCAAAATAGAATACTGAGTTCAGTTTTGGGGAGCCTTCTTTAATAATGGATATAGATAAACTAGAATAAACTCAGAGGTCAGTGATTAGGAGAGGTATAGAATCAGGAGCCATGCCATGCTATATGAGGAAATGAGTTTACTATATCCTTTCTTTTGCTGCATTTCTACCCCATCTAATCACTCATATCTGCAATTAGATCTTCAAGAGGTATATGACAAGGATTATTCCAGCCAATACATAACATTTATTTTATTTATTTTAGAGAGAAAAAGGGAGAGAGAGTGAGAGAGACAGTGTGCACGGGTGGGGGGGAGGGGCAGAGGGAGAGAATCTCAAGATTCCCTGCTGCATGTGGAACCTCACACAGGGCTCAATCTCACCATCCTGAGATCATGACCCGAGCTAGCATCAAGAGTCAGACAATCAAAGGGCTGAGCTACCCAGATGCCTCTCTAGCCAATACATATTCATTATTTTCCTTCAAACCTCTGCTTTCTAATGCTAGAAATGGCTGGATAATACTAAAATACATCTAACATGCCCTTTATTGTGATCCCTTGAAGCTAAACTAGAGCCACATTAAAAACCAGTTTGTCCCCCTTCGCCTTTGCCCTATGGGCCTTTGCATTCTTCAAAACCAAAGATGCCTCCATAGGAGAAAGTTTTTCCACTTTCATTTCTCTAAAAATAAAGGGAAAAAAATTAAAAAAAAATAAAAATGAAGAAAAGACCAACTCCCGTCCAAAGTGGCATGTTGGATGACTTAAGATACTGAAATGCTTTGCCTTGAACACCATATTTTGTTTAGTTCAGAGGATAAAATTTATACCTAAGATCGGAAGTAGCAGTGAAAGAGACAACATAAGAAAGACCTAGAAGAAAAAGATGATTGACTTGTCTATCCTTTCAGTGCCTGGCACAGTTCATGGCATGCAGTAATTGCAAGAAATACCGAGGGATGTGTTGAATGAGTAAATAAATAAATGACTCAAGAGAAAATAGACTGTCATGGTAGATACGCAAGTAAATTATCAAATGTGGTAGAGTAGTTTACACATTAGAAGGTTTGTTAGAATCCCTTTTACCTGAAAATCTAGGATTTTTCTTTAAGTTAAGCTGTCCTTTATTCTTCTAATAATACAACTCTACTTTTTTGTGGTTTCTGTGGCTGTTCTTTCTGACCAAACCTTTGGTTGGACATAGTCTGCAGCCATTTGTAAGTATTCCTAGATCTTCTAAACTGAAACCCCTACGTGTATTCCATGTTTTGGTGATATGAGACATGCAAGGCAAGATTTCTAACTTACAAAGTTCAAAATACATTTTACCAATATTTTAAGCCCAGATACCATTGGGGGATTAGATAGGAAAAAATGTGGGACATATATTTTGTTACCTTATTCTACCTGAGAGAAAATTGCCTTGCTCTCTTTCACTTTCATTCCTCTGAGATAACCTAATGTAAAGAGCAAATATTGCTCATCCAACAAACCTAGACATGAATTTCATTTCTGCCACTTAATAGCTAGGTGACCTTTCCTTTTCTGAGCTTGGTTTCCTCAACCATGAAATTGGACAATAGTATTTACCTTATATAAGATTTTTGTGGAAATTGAGATATTAGATTGTAAGGATACAATTCTTGGTGTATAGTAGGTTCTAGGAATGGTGAGGGCAATTCTGATGATGTTGACAAGGATGATTAAGTAGTACCTGTTTGTTTCTTCTTCTCTGAAGAATATCAAGTTCCAAGGAACATTATAGATGTGAAAAGAACAATCTTAAGGCATTGACTATTTTTACTATTTCTCATGAGGTTTTACCAAATAATTGAAACAAGCAGAAAAATATGCCATTTGCTCATAAAGTGCCAAGACATTCAGACTATTGTTTTTGTAGGAAAGTTGGCATTTATCTCAGCTATATTGAAATCCTATACTGAGTAGGCCTGTACTGAAAAGACAGTCAGAGTCATGTTAAGGAAACACAGCTTGGCTCAAATCCAGTTGTAAATAAATTTGAATCTTTCTTGATGAACAGGAGTTAGGTTTCTTTATCTTCATGAGAAAGAAGAGGTGGAGGCTAGAAAAGATGTTTATTTGAAATATTTGCACAAATCTTTGATACATTAATGCATTCAGTCCTTTGAAATTAAGCCTATTTTTGCCTTTACTGCTTTCTTCATAAACATATTGTGCCGGAAAACTATAATTGGAAAATCTTTTCTACCATTTGTCACCAATTTGGCTGCTTCATTTGGAGAACTATGCCAGTTTTAAGTGAGGGAAATAAAGAGATCATTACATAGCAATGTTGATTTTTCTGCCTATCTAAAAATAATGAGGACCACGACACAATAAATTTGAGTATGAAGAACAGCCCTGCCCCTAAAGATAGTCATGATAAAAGGGCTGGCTGGGCTCATAGACTTAGGCACTCTGGATACCAGCAGTTTGGACATTTATATCTTTCATTGTTCAGTGATGCTGAATTTACATGGAAAAGAAAAGCAAAATAATTAGCTCTTTGACTCTGAAATAAATGCCGTCTAGAGTAGTTGTATGGTTGGCACCAAAAATACCCATTTGAAGTGGGCTTCTTTCTGACATTCAATGCTGAAAGTGTAGTCAAGAGCTCAATAAGACTCCAATAGGAGCTATAAAACTGTGGTTATTTAAAAGTGCAAATCTGGTGTATCTTTCAAATATTAAAAACAGACATTCTCCTTGGCAGTTGTCAGAAGAAATGTGTCTTAGCAAATTTCCTGACTGAACTAAAGTATTCAGCATTTACTTAAAGATTTTGAAGCTATGGCCCAAATTGTAATTAGCATATTTGTTACTGGCACTGAATTCTTTCTTTCCAGGAAACAGATGTAAGAGCAGAGCTAAAGTGATAAAAATTTCATTCTTAATCAGTATAGAAAACCATTTAATGATACTTTTTCATTCCTATTCTTGTCATTCACAGTACAAATTTTACGAATATTTCCTACTCATGCATAGAAACAAGCAATGGCTAATGCCCTGAAACGGCACGCCTCCTTGTTGTTAAGATGATAGGCAGTCATTGCTACACAGTTTAATCTCTATCATGAATGTTCTAATATCACAGTGCTTTGGCTGCAGTGAACTTAACTGAAAATTTGAGTTGTTGATGGCAGTTAATATTCAGACAAACCTTGAAAGTGACACCCAGCCAAGGGGAAGAGTGATGAGATTTGTCATCAGTCAAAATTCTATGCAAAATGTAATAGTTTGTTCTAGCTTCTTTTTAAAAGTAGAAACCTTGCAACTCAGGAGTTGTTTTGGGTCTGTCCCAAGACAGACTGAGATGAACAAAGACCCGTTACTTATCCATTCATAAGAGGCTGCCTTAACTTGTCTATGAGGGACTGAGTATTAGTCTGCCTGGCACTGTGGAGTGTATTTTTCAACTCAATCAACCATTTCAGCCAAATGGCTCACTTGGCTAATTTTCTTGTTTTGGTTTTATTGGATTTGATCAGCTCTTGGAATGAATTTTCTAAATCAGCTGGTTGTACCGTTGGCTCTGATTCACTATTTGGCTTATTAGAGGCCCTCAGTATAGTTAAAAACCACATGCAATTCGCAGGAGACCAAATAAATGCATGTGAATATCTATGCATATATTCAAGGGTTTATCTCTGCCTCTTACTTTTGCTTTATCTTTGAGTTGGGGCAGAATCTTAAAGCTTATCCATTTTTATGGGCAGAAAGTATTTGCAATATTCTCATTGATGTGTTCTCTTCCTCTTCATCTTCAATATTCATCTTAAACAGTGGAAAATCACAGAACACAACAGGGGAATCAAGAATCTTTATTTTTATTCCTTCACATATTGTGTAAAAGAAATCAGACAATTAACTTTTTCTTTTCCTAATTGAAGGGCACACTTTTGAACACATGGTATGTGTTGTTAAACAAAGGAGTGTCTGGTAACTTTCAATGAAAAGCCTGTAGACTTTTACTGTGGCTGAAATTACAGCTTGACCGAATTCTTCACTCAATTTGATGTAGAAACTCTCTCTGTCTTTCCTCTCTTCTTTTTCTCATTTCACCTCTCTCTTTCCTCCCTTTCATTTTTCGACAAAATCCAAACATAAAAATGCCATCTTCCAAATTATACCCTGTGGCACTCATTTACAGTTTATTTCTAAATCTAGGCAGATACCCCTAAGAGGTGATCAAAGAGATGGAGGATCTTTTCAGCTGTTATGATGATTTAAAATTTGCAGATAATAAAGTTTTGGAATGGGGTGATGATGGAAGAAATAATATGTTATTTGATGCACGAGGCTCATAAATGTCAGAAGATTCTGTTGGAGAAATATGGAAAAATATGGCAGTTCAGAGAATTAATAAAAATAGAAATCTAGATTAAATGGAAAGGAGACTAGTTTACATTTCTACCTTCAAACTTTTGGGTGTGGGAATGAGCTATTTGATTGAGATATTTTCTGAGCCAGTATTAGAATCACTCACCTATGTTACAAACAACAGCATTGTGGGTGAGGTAGAGTATGTCATAACACCCAGTTTGGTGTTGGTGATCACTAGAATCCAGAGAGGGGAAAGAAGTTCCTAGGCTTGTCACTCAGAGGTTGAGTCTAGGTGCTTATTAGGAAGGGAAATATAATTTAAGGTCCAAAGTGGGCACTTTTCAGAGTGAAAGGAAAAGCCATTCATATTCATGCTGAGACAACATGTATAGACTGGCCTTTACAGGTAAATTGGATATATGTCACCCTACTTAAAGGCAGAATGCTATGAAGCAGACCTCTCTGGAGACATCTCTGATGTAGAGTTTCAGAGTTGCCAAGTATTTCCAAAAATTTAGTCTTATTTGTGTCACAGTATTTTATTGAGGTATAATTTACGTAAAATAAAATTGAGAAATTATTCATGTTTGGTTCAGTTATTTTCTCAGTTACTGCTATGGACTAAAAGGTGTCCCCCCACCAATTCATATGGTAAAGTCCTTAACCCCCAATGTGATGGTATTTGGAGATGGGGCCTTTGAAAGATAATTAGGTGTAGATGAGGTCATTACAGTGGAGTTTTCATGATGGAATAATTGCTCATATGAGGAAAGGAAGAGACATCAGAGCTGTCTGTCTGGCATGTGACAACACTACAGGGAGGTGAGCTTCTGCAAACCAGCAAAGAGCTCGCACCAGCAACTAGGAACTGAGTTGCTGGTATCCTGATATTGGACTCCTAAGACTCCAGAACTTTAAAAAATAAATATTTTTATTGTTTAAATAAATGTTTTTATTGTTTAAGCCACCCTGACTGTGGTATTTTTTTATAGCACCTGACGCTGACTAAATTGCTTACATCTGGGTATCTACCAACCAAAACAAGATCTAGAATAAGTAAAACGGTTTTCAGATTCATCTATGTTTTCAGAAGTATCACTATGTGCTTCTTTTTATTGCTGAGTAGCATTCCATCATGTGTATGACACACAGCAAACACACACACACATCAGCCATCTCCATTACTTGGTAAGTTCTAGGTGTGCCCTTGGCTTGGATGCTTTCAAGGCCCACATTCTTTCCACTGTTTTCTTATTTTGGAGTTCAAGGAGGATTCAACTTAGACTATGATATTGATGAAATAGTTGAATTTCTAGTGTTTTAGTTTGCACGTAATGGAGAATTAATATTCAACCATTCAGGGGAAAATAAATAAATAAATCACACATATTTAACTAGTTCCTTAAAAATCGACCTTATTTTATCCACAAGTTAATCAACTTGCTCTATACCTTGATCTTCAGAGAACATTCAGCCTTTATTTTATGTACACGAGATACAAATTCCAGTACCTGGTCAAAACTATACTCTCTGGAATTGATAAGGCTGATAACCTTAAAAAACAGCATCAAAATTTATCTGAAAGTTTCCATAAAGAGTATAGTTGATTATGATTATGACTATTAATTCTACCACCCTAATTATGGTGTAGAATTAATAGTAAGATTATATCTTCCAGATGTAAGAAGATGGCATCATTCTGATATTTCAGTAAATACAAGATCTTATAAATGATTTGTACAGGAGAGGGAAAGTGAGGGCTCAGAAAATATTGTTTCTATATTTTGATAATCAGATTGGTTTTTAAAAAATCTCTATACAACTTTTAATTATATTATGCCATTGACTCATCATTGCAAAGTTAAAAAGATGTTATATGTGTGTATTTATTTGTAAGTGAATGTAATATATTTACATATATTACATATATATAATTCAAGTCCAGTTTTATGTAGGGGTTATAAAGATATTAATACTTTCCTCATTAAGCTTTGCATACTATTAAAATAATGAGGTGTTCCTGGACATATATCATTTTTATGTGAGAATCATAACAAGCTACGACAACAGAAGTGGATTGCAACCTCTTTTATTTTGGCAAAGTGACACTTATGATATCACACTTAGCTTATTCACCAAAGAAACTTGTGTATCAGTAACCTTTTCCTAATATCACTTTCCACACCTTTAAACTGGCCTTTCCTTTTGGTTTCCATGGCTTTTTAGGGTAGTTGGGACATTTTTAGCCAGAGGAGTTTTACAGCTTATGTAGCATATTTAACGGTGAATTATTTTCAGATTTGTGTGCCATACAATGAAATATCTCATGGCATAAATCTTAAGTACACACTAAGGAGGTAAATCTCTAATCGTATGGTCTCCTTTAGAGGCCATATTCTTTTATTTATTTATTTATTTATTTATTTATCAGAGAGAGAGAGGGGGAAAGAGTGAGCACAGGCAGACAGAATGGCAGGCAGAGGCAGAGGGAGAAGCAGGCTCCCTGCTGAGCAAGGAGCCCGATGTGGGACTCGATCCCAGGACGCTGGGATCATGACCTGAGCCGAAGGCAGCTGCTTAACCAACTGAGCCACCCAGGCGTCCCTAGAGGCCATATTCTTACTCATTTTCTGTACTTTTTTTTGTAGGTATTATCCCAATATATAGATAAGATCCATAGGTTCCAAGAAGACTTGAATTAGAAGAGGCTTTAGAGATCCCTTCGTAGATGAGGAAATAAGGACCCAGAGGCCTAAATAACTACCTTGGTTTATAACTGAGGTACTGGCAGAGCTGAGATCAATTTCTCTCACACCTAATATAGCATTTTGTTTTCTAGTCTGTGCCCCACTACCTCTGTCCAGAAAACTGTACCAGGCATTTATTCACTCAGTAAAACTTGCCAGGAGTATTCCAAATGTGTAATGTTATCATCAGTCCAAGGGCGGGTGGCTACAGACAAATTCTGAGTAATTCTGCTCTTCAGATATGATAGTTAAATGACAACATGAAGGCAGCATGTTACTGACATTGACACCATCAAAATAAGTGTTACAGCACATTAAAGGAGAGAAGCGATAGGATAATTTTACCTAGAAAGAGTTACGAGATGTTGTGCAGGAGAACGCCATAATTGGAATATAATAATCATGAGGAAACTGGCCCTTCAAAATAAGAGCACACGGGACAGTGGTTAGAGAAATTTAAGATCCCAACAGAGTGAAAAATCTTAATGTTTAACTGGATTAAAATATAAACTATCAACAATCCTTTCAAGTAGGCCTTTTTAAGTTAGTAATTTATGACTATAAGTGTTAGACTATTTGTTTGCTCCCACCATCTTATCCCCCCAAATTACCCTGTTCAATAGTTTATGCTGCTACTGCTTTCCATCCTCTTAGTTAGTATATTTTCCTTTTGTTTTGTGTCTGCTTTTTATAGTGATACACTTCTATTGCCTCCTTCATTTCCTGGGCACCTTCTATTAATTTGTTTGGGTCAATGCTACATAATTGTTTTTTGTTAAGTTCTTCATAGACCTCAGTCTCAGAAGAGTGGGAAAGTTAAGACACTTATCGCCCCATCTAGTATTCAAGGTGATTGGGAGTTACTGTGAAATTGTTTAGGTGATGTAAATAATTTTTATTCTTTTTTCCTGCAGACATTAATACAAAACAATATTCGCTGCTATTTCTCCTCACGTGGTTCAAAATCTGACTAATGTCATATGGGATAGAATTATAGAGTTCTTTCTTCAGATGTCAAAATAGTACTTGCAAAGAAGTGTCATAGACAGCGTGGCTCTGTGGGTTGGGGATCCCAGGGTCCTTGGATCAAGCCTCACATCAGGCTCTGCTCAGCAGGGAGCCTGCTTTCCCCCTCCCTCTCTGCCTGCCTCTCTGCCTACTTGTGATCTCTGTCTGTCAGGTAAATGAATAAAATGCTTAAAAAAAAACAAAAATAAAAACAAAAATGGTTTCCCTACGCTATTAAAAAAACAAAAAAAGAAGTGTCATTGATAACTTGTTACTGAGGCTTGCCCAGAGATGCAAGCGACAAAGATGATCCCTGGGTAATACTTTAACCTTGGAGTAATTCATACTACATCTATGTACTGCCTATATGTTGTTCTTGATTTTGTAACATTACAAAGTCTGACAGAGTTTGGTTACAGGAGTGCTGTAATAATGATAAGCATGGTTGTAGAAACTGCTGGGAATAATGAAAAACTTTGTATCATTCTTTCCTCCACATAATATGAAATGATTACCTTAACTGTGTTTTCCTCTGAGCTGCCATTGTTAACCATTGAACACAAGAACACTCTGGAGTACCTGTGATCTAATAAAAAGATATCACTGTTGCCCTTGAAATTAGAGTGCTATTGTAGAAAAAAAGATATGTCCTCATTACCTTGTAAGCCAGTAGAAATAGTTGAAAAATATGGAAACATGGCCTTCTTTCTCCCTTTCTCTTCCAGATCTTACACAGATGCAGCTAAGGGAGGGAACCTAAGTTTTACTCAGAATCTTAGGTACAAGAAACTCTAGAAAATATGTTGGATTGAAGGAATGCACATCATGGAAGGATGATTCAGAATCTGAACACACCAAGGTACACTACCTACCATGGTGAGAATACAGGAAAACAAAGCCAGCTGACCTAGTATTCTTAGAAGAAAATTATGTTAAGTTTAGATTATTCCAGCCTTTGGAAAGACCAGGGGAAATAGTGGTCAAAGCAGAAGAATCGATACTTAAATGATTCAGAAGTGAAAGGGGAGGTTACATTCTAGAGACATAAAGTAGTTTGATATACTTAGATGGTAGGACAACCAGGAGGGGGTGGGAGAGAGAGATAAACAGAAGCCAAATAGCTAAAGGCCTGGTAACCATCAGCTCATTAATAAGTGTTAACTTTTTTTATTTTACCTTTAAAAAAATTTTTTTTATTTTTTTATAAACATATAATGTATTATCAGCCCCAGGGGTACAGGTCTGTGAATCGCCAGGTTTACACACTTCACAGCACTCACCATAGCACATACCCTCCCCAATGTCCATAACCCCACCACTGTCTCCCTACCCCTCTCCCCTCAGCAGTCCTCAGTTAGTTTTGTGAGATTAAGAGTGTCTTATGGTTTGTCTCCCTTCCTATCCCATCTTGTTTCATTTATTCTTTTTCTACCCCCCAAACCTCCCACATTGCATCTCTACTTCCTCAAATCAGGGAGGTCATATGACAGCTGTCTTTCTCCAATTGACTTATTTCACTAAGCATGATACCCTCTAGTTCCATCCATGTCATCGCAAATGGCAGGATTTCATTTCTTTTGATGGTTGCATAGTATTCCATTGTGCATTGTGTGTGTGTGTGTGTGTGTGTGTGTGTGTGTGTGTGTGTATACCACATCTTCTTTATCCATTCATCTGTTGATGGACATCTGGGTTCTTTCCATAGTTTGGCTATTGTGGACATTGCTGCTATAAACATTTGGGTGCACGTGCCCCTTTGGATCACTATGTTTGTATCTTTAGGGTAAATACCCAGTAATTGCTGGGTCATAGGGTAGCTCTATTTTCAATAGTAAGTGTTAACTTTTAATTTATGGAGATTCACCACAAAACCTGGTAGTTCTCAGTTTCATCCCCTTCTCATTTTAACCAGAATAGGAATTTCCTTTCTTTCACTTTTAATTTCTTGCTTTGGAATACATTAGACACCAGGCCTAGTGACAGAGGACCCAGGAACATAACTCCATTCTTCCCTCCAAGCTACAGAGTAAAAAAGCACAAACCTTACATATTCCTACCAAACTGAAGCAAAGACCCTATGTCATCAGGCAGCAACTGATGCTGAATTAATACTCCTTTAAGAGTTTATGAACACAGGTGTGCCTGACTCTGGCATGGGTCACGATCCCCAGGTCCTGGGGTTGAGCCCCTCATTGGGTTCCCAGGTCAGTCGGGTGTCTGCTTGTCCTTCTACACCTCCCCCTCCCCTTCTTCTCTTCTCCCTCTCCCTGTTCAAGCTCTCTCTCTCTCTCAAATAAGTAAATAAATGAAATCTTAAAAAAAAAAGTTTATGAACACAAATAATATGCTACCTTTGCATAATGTTAGGGAGAAGAAGGATATAGGGATGGAATGCTTTCCCATCCTCTAAGGTAGTAATAGAAACATTTGATTTTTTGCAACATTTCAACTGAATAAAAGGTTATTTACAAGGTCACCATACATAGACACACAAAGATCTTATTACTGTAACAGGTTCTAAGTGTACTGTTCAACAAGGGTTCAGCTGAAGAAATCCCTTAAACATCACCTACCTACCTTCCTTCCTCTTGAGCAGTATTGTATTTGCTCTAACTGGAGAAGAGGATATCAGAAGTAGTTCTCAATTCCCCACCTCTCAATGCCAAGCAGATCTTCCTTATCTCTACCCTAAATTTGTTCCATATAATAAAACACATGTTGTGTTTGTTTGTCATAGTAAATACCTGATTATTAGTGAATGTATAATAGCATTTCATAAACTAGCAGGTAGTAATCACCTTAGTTGTTTTGTATTTCAGAAAATATCTGAATTTCATGTCTTTCCTCTACCTTTCTCTAACATTTCTTTATAGTTGATTTTAGGAGTTCCTTTTTGGATAGATTGATATTAATGCAAATTGCTTTCTGTAACCCTACCCTCAAAATATATGGAGGACAATGTACATGTTAACAGGCCTTTTAAAAATACAATTCTGGGTAAATGTGTTTATTTCCAGGAATGCCAACAACTTTAAGTAGTCTGCAGTTTTTCTAATATTTTATATCAATTAATACATGATACATAAAAAATGAATATACCAAGATACTAAGCAATTTATCAATTGGTCTCATTGACACCAACCTTCTCTAAAAAGTGAATTTAATCCTCTTTTCTTCCAGCTATGTCTTTTCTTCCTCCAAACTCTGCTGTAACCTGGGGAGAAACTGCTGATGTTTATCCTTCTGTATTCAATTCTGCAATTAAAATATGAACTTTTAAACCTAAAAATTCCAGTGGAGCCTTGGTAAACAGCAGGAGCAACACATATCCAAGCATGTTCACGTTTCTGGCATGTGAAGGCCCACAGAAGAGGGCTTATTTTATATTGGTCTTTTGTATTTTTACATTTGACTGATTGAGTCAATGGAAACCAGCCCTAATTGTTGCTTTATAGGCGGACGATGTTTTCCATCACTGGCACATACTGAACTAAACCTTTGGGGAATAAAACAGGGCTGGGCTGCTGTTTTCTGTTACTCTGCAAATCAGAAAAAGATTGGTAGTTCTGATTAATCTTTTATTTTGTTTAGTTGCCTACACAACACCCTGCCAAATTTCTTTATAATAAATAATAAAAGTCACAGAGAACTATGTGTTTATTCTTACCACCAATTCAAATAAAAGGTTTTCTGTAAATGAGTTATTTCTAATAAAGCACAAAGCTAGAAGAAAGATATTAAAAGCAAATTTGCTGCATGGCTTTATGTTATTAGGACTGACAAACTTGAGAAAAAGTTCAGCTAATGTTAATGTGGTTTTAAAGATTCTAGAAAATCTAAAGGCAACAAAGCAATTCCAAATGTATCTCTCCATCTCGTAAATGACATTTAATGAATAAACCTATTAGGGTAAACATGATGCTATTCAGATTCTCCACAACAGTGGACTTCAGAAGTATAACTCATTGGGTATGTTAAAATAACATTTTTTAAAAATGTGCTAAAATAAAACAAGCATTAGACTTTAAATGAAAAAAGATTGCATTTAATAGCAAACAGAATGTAACGTTGCCATACACACATTCTCAATGGGAAAATAAGTTAATGAGATCATTCTTATGCAAGAACATGGGACATCAAAGTATGATTACTAGTACGCACACGTATATATTTTGCAAAACACAGAATTGCTTATATGCATTTTTGTTATTAATGTGTTCTTAGCATCACTACTTTCATTTTTACAGATGAGGAAGTCAAGACATAAAGTGATTAAACAATTACTCAAGATAAAAATGAGTGTGTGGCTATGCCAAGCTTCATCTCACCACCAGTGATTGACATGTGGGACAGTTGTGATTCTGCCTCTCTGCATCTGCATCTGGAGTGATACAGCCAACCCACTGAAACACAATGACCAAAGAATTATTAGCAAATGTAACATCTGGAAGTTGTTTCAATAGTGCAGGATGTTAAAGCAAGTGTGTGGGGGTAATTAATTGATTTAGCACATTTAAGGGAAGTTTCTTCTCAATTACAATACTTACTGGGAAATAATGGTGTACTAAAGAAACAGCATATTTTCCATGGCTAGGGTTGCCATTATGCCATTTCTTTCTCCCTTAGTGAACAACGTAGGCACTTAAGGGTTTGAGCTATAAAATGTGTCTTAAAATGCTGGTCAATAGGATATTGGATAACTTTCTGGAAATTTTCAAAAGCTCTGCTCCTAATACATTAAATTATATGGCTTCAGATGTATTTAGTTATTTTGCTTAACTGTTACAGTGACTTCC